>NW_024883366.1:0-96269 GCF_019059575.1 Amphibalanus amphitrite
GAGATCTCCGTGAAGAAAGATGCTCACCTCGACAGGGAGGTGCTGGCCGACCAGAACTTCGTCATGACCATCCAGGTTAGAGACTTAACTGCGGCGTCGACTCTAAAACGACAGCGTCACTAAACGGCGCCGGCCACGCCCAGGAGAGTGGTGGTCGCAATTCGAAAACAATGAATTAGGATCACTAGAGTCTATGAAGACCAGGTGTTTACCGCTGGCGCTGACATCACTCCTCTGTATGACGCAAGATGTTGACGTGTGACGTCTTTCCTTTCTCTCCGTCACGTCAGCTGTTTGTCGGTGACGTCCTTCCCCTCTGTGACGTCAGGCGTCTGTCGATGTCAGGTGTTTGTAGGTAGGTGACGTCACCCGCTATGTGTGTGTGTGTGTGTGTGTGTGGTGTGTGTGTGTGTGTGTGTGTGTGTGTGGTGTGACGTCAGGTGTTTGTAGGTAGATGACGTCACCTCACTCTGTGCGTATGACGTCAGGTGTTTGCCGGCGACTTCTGTGACGTGGACGGCAACTGCGCCCACAAGGTGGAGAACCTGCTTCGGGTGACGGTGCTGGACGACAATGACTCGCCTCCCCAGTTCCCCGACCAGGACGGCTACCTCTTCGACGTGAGTACAAACACTAAACTGGGGACACGACCGGGGAATAAATACCTCAGCGCCGTGAGTACAAACACTAAACTGGGGACACGACCGGGGAATAAATACCTCAGCGCCGTGAGTACAAACACTAAACTGGTGACACGACCGGGGAATAAATACCTCAGCGCCGTGAGTACAAACACTAAACTGTGGACACGACCGGGGAATAAATACCTCAGCGCCGTGAATACAAACACTAAACTTGGGACACGACCGGGGAATACCTCAGCGCCGTGAGTACAAACACTAAACTGGGGACACGACCGGGGGATAAATACCTCAGCGCCGTGAGCACAAACACTTAACTGGGAACACGACCCGGCAAATACCTCAGCGTCGTGAGTGCGGCCATAATGCTACGGGTTTGACCAGGGGACTAATTGCCTTACCGACGAAAGTGTGGACATAATGTAAAGGAGGTGACTAGGGGAGGGGACTACGTAATTGTAGCTGAGGAAGCCTCATTGAAATAGCTAGAGCTTAGACTCTTGTTTGTTTGTACCTGAATGAATTTGTCTGTCATTATCTTGTCTATTTCGGTTGAGGTTTGTGGCCTCTGACTGACCTCTGTGGCCTCCGACTGACCTCTGCGACCTCTGGCTGACCTCTGCGACCTCTGACTGACCTCTGGTTGACCTCTGACTGACCTCTGTGACGTGACCTGTCCGTCAGGAGCCGGAGACCACCAAGTCGGATACGCAGCTGGTCGGTGTGGCCGCCTCTGACGCCGACCAGGCCGACAGCCCGGCCTCCACGCTCACCTACCGGCTGCTGGACACCGTGGCCAGCAAGACGGGCTGTCCGGACAGCGTCCAGCAGCTGTTCACCGTGGAGACCAGCGGCAAGGAGGCGCTGGTTCGCGCCGGCCGCGACCTGCAGGACTGCTGGGGCGTGTACAACATCACCCTGGGAGCCACCGACGGCGAGGAGCCCTTCAACAACGGCACAAAGCAGTACCAGGTGCAGTACAGTAACGACACACACCAGTACCAGGTGCAGTACAGTAACGACACACACCAGTACCAGGTGCAGTACAGTAACGACACACACCAGTACCAGGTACAGTACAGCACACACCTGCAGTACCAGGAAGGTGACTACAACACACACCAGTACCAGGTACGGTGCAACAACGGAACGCACCAGTACCAGGTACGTACAATACACACCAGTACCAGGTGCAACACAACAAATAACCGCACCAGTACCAGGTACCTACCTACAGTACAAAAAACGAAACGCACCAGTACCAGGTACCTACCTACAGTACAAAACGAAACGCACCAGTACCATGTACAATACCACAACGGAACGCACCAGTACCAGGTGGGGCATTCCATGATAGATCGACAAGCAAAAGTGAAAATTAACACGGTACATCTAAGATTTTGTTCAAAATAAGTTCATAGGGTTATCCCTCGCCCGTAAACGGTGTTTTGCCACCTTCGCCCATGCAGGGGGTTGGTGCAGAGGCGGATCCAGCTCAGAGGTTTGGGGGGGGGGGCAAACCATAAAAATTTATCGATTCTTTCCATGCATCGTCCATAGGCGTAATGTTAAAATCATGCCGTTTGGGGGGGGGGCAAATGCCCATTTTGCCCCCCCCCCCCCTGGATCCGCCACTGGGTTGGTGCGATCCCCCCTGGCGTTTGAAAACGGAGCGTCGTAGAGCTTAGCAGAAAAGACCAACGGATTGCTCTTAACGAGATCTCGCGATTGGTGCTATATTTTTTGGTCCTAGTTCAACATTTGACCTACTTATGACCGGTCAAAGGTCAAATTTTCGGGAAAAAAACTAACTTTTTCAGATTTCCGCACCGATTGCGGCAAAACGGTAAGAGATATCTACTTGAAACCTTCACTATCGTGATCCTTGATCAATTCTCTATCGTTTGGTGTGTATTTCGATGTCATAACTCTAAAAATGATGCGTTGGGAGCATCGGAAGTCTGCGAGGTCATTTGTGCACTGGGTCACGTCAGGCGTGTGACGTCACTGACCTGACTCTGACCCCAAAATGAACTACAAGAAACAACCGACGATGCCTGAAATGGATACCATATTCGAATTCAGGGCTTCAAAATACCCCGAAAAAGGCATACAAGTGCAAGAAGTCATTACAGGTCAACAAAGGTCACTGACCTTACCTTGACGTTAAGTAACCTTCAAAATGTCAACGGACATTGTGCCAATGTCAAATCAGTCAGTTGTGATTCAGTGATTCTAAAACAATCCTTCAGTGTGTCAGGTCAGTCGGCATTTATACCAATGTGAAACAATCTCCAATTTAGCGTAAATCTGGCCGGAGGTTGTTCCCTTTATGACGTCATAACTCCGTGACCTGACATGACCTTGACAAAAAATACCAAAGTTGCGCAAAGGACGCCCCAGAGGGTACTGAAAATTTGAGCAGGCTATCTGAAATGGTTCGGCGTGTAGCTAAGAAAAACGTCAGGGGGGGGGGGTTCCATCAACCCTAAATGGGCGAGGGTTATCTGATGTGCTGATTTCAGCTCTGCAAGTTTCAGCTCGATTGGAGCAAGCATTACGGAGTTATAGCCTCCGGCATTTCTCACAGGTCACGAAACATGACGATAGTTGATGGCTTATACCTATCTAAGTGAAATAAAGCGAAAATGCAAGGCATTAAGGTATAGATGTGTTCACAATGAACATAGCAACCAGTATAACGCCTTATGGGGCGACTAACGGAGCGAGCGAGAGGGTGGGCCTTGCACGTGCGAAATTTCGAGGGGGTACCTCCAACTGACTTGTGCACGGCACCCTACTAACCGGTCTCTAGCGATGTGCCAAATTTGAGCACAATCGGCCCAGCCGTTCTCGAGATCTGGAAGCGGCACCCTGCACGTGCGCACGTGCAAAATGGGTCCCAACTGACTTGTGCACGGCACCCTACTAACTGGTCCCTAACCGTGTACCAAATTTGAGCGCCATCGGTCCAGCCGTTCTCGAGATCTGGAAACGACCCCTGCACGTGCGCACGTGCAGCATCACCCCAACCTTAACACATGCAGATGAATTATCTGATGGAGACCTAACTGTGTACCGAGTTTCAATTCAATCGGTCCAACCGTTGTGCCGTTATTGAGGTTGCCATTTTGGGGTTCTTAAAAAAATGTCCAACTTTACCACGAGCCACGTGCGGTGGTTAGCAAGAACGCATGGTGGCCATCACACCACAGAACTTTTACGTCCAAGTGACATTCAGTAAAGAAGACCGCTTGTCAATCGGATGTCCCGTTCCTAAGATATTAGCTTTTGAAGAGCGTCCCCACGGCCGGCCGGCCGCTCATACTCAGAAATTTCCGTTAAAGGGACTATCCCACCTTCTAAAATGTTGTTAAAACCAGTTAAATTGTGCCCGACTTTATAGATTGGATGACCAGGAACACGGTTCTGGCATTTATTTTTCATGAAACATCTTAGGCTTCCCATATTCCAAACACAAACTTTCAAATATGTGACGTCACAGCCCAAAATTACCTCCTTCCCCAGGCCACATTACTGTCATAAAGCTGATTCTTTTTACTCTGTAGGCACCACAACAAAGTTCAGACCAAGTTTAAAGCGATTTTTCAA
Source organism: Amphibalanus amphitrite (assembly GCF_019059575.1). Taxonomy (NCBI): domain Eukaryota; kingdom Metazoa; phylum Arthropoda; class Thecostraca; order Balanomorpha; family Balanidae; genus Amphibalanus; species Amphibalanus amphitrite. The sequence continues at coordinate 4,254 of NW_024883366.1, forward strand.
CGAACAAACCCATTTAAATCAGAATGACTAAACGAGGTGACGTCACACTAACGGTCGCTCCATGTTGAAGATAGGGCCTTGTACAAGGCCCATTTTCAAATGAAGGGAACGAATTTCTTCAACACCAAGAGGCCGCGGGGGTTGCAACCTAGATAGATAGTGGTTTCTGAACCTCGCCGCAAACTTGGCTATCTCAACTCAAACCCCATGTTAAAGGTGGGATAGTCCCTTTAATCTAAGGAAAGACTCCGCTCGCTTCGCTCGCTCCGTAATAAATCAACACCCTTGTTTTTACAATTTTTCGTGTTTGACCTCGTAACCACGTGACCTCAGGTCACGTGACGTGATCTTTATTAGAGGGAAGTATTTTTTTTTGCTTTTTTCTCTTGAAAAAGTAACTTTTACAAGTCTCCTTTGCGTGGTAGAATTTTGGAAGATATGTTATTTTTTAACCCTCGCCCATGTAGGGGGGGGGTTGGTGCAACCCCCCCTGAGGTTTTCGGAAATAGTGCAAAAACGGCGGCGCGCAGCGCCGGCAAATTTTGGGTACCTGATGGGGCAAACCTTGCGCATCTTTTGACAAAAAAAAATTGACCGGGTCATGTCAGGTCACGGAGTTATGACGTCACAAAGGGAACAGCCTCCGGCCGGATTTTCACAAACTGAGTGCCAACGCCCGAGGTTTCCTGCCGGTGGTACGGAGATCGGTTGATGGATCGTGATGAAACTTCCCATGCATGTTGGGGCAAGTATTGGCTATCATATGGTATAAGAAACTTGACCGGGTCAGGTCAGGTCACGGAGCTATGACGTCACAAGAGGAACAGCGTCCGGTACTATTTTTGAAAAGCGCCCGAACCACTATTTTGCTAATTCTTGTCACCTCAATGGGAATATGCAGCAATATTGGCTTCTATAGGGAGCAAATGGACCTCCCGAATCCAAAAATACAATCAGATTTCAAAAATTTAAATTTTGATTTTTCGAATTTCTGCCGCCGACTGTGACCTTGCCGACTTCCGGCGCTCCCAACGCGCCGTTTTTAGAGCTAGGGAAACGAAATACATACCAAACGATAGAGAATTGATCAAGGAACACGATAGTGAAGGTTTCAAGTCGATATCTCCCACCGTTTTACCGCAATCGCCGCCGAAAGTTGAAAAAAGTCTATTTTTTCCGAAAATTTGACCTTTGACCGGTCAAAAGTAGGTCAAATGTTGACCTAGGACCAAAAAATATACCACCAATCGCGAGATCTCGGCGAGAGCAATCCGTTGGTCTTTTCCGCTAAGCTCTACGACGCTCCGTTTTCAAACGCCAAGGGGGGGTCGCACCAACCCCCCCCCCTGCATGGGCGAAGGTGGCAGATCGCCGTTTACGGGCGAGGGTTAACATATTTTATTTTATTTTTTTAGTTGAAAGCTTTATTGGAATTTTCTGCCCTGGCGAACAACTTGACCTTGGTGATTGCCCCTAGTTGAGGTTGTGCCACAAAACTGAAAGAAGCGTATTGGGCATCATGAGAGGAGGTCAACTACAAACGGTCAGCTACAACTACAACCGCCGTCACCTTTCGTGACGTCATTTATGACGTCAAAAGGGTAATAAGGGTTTTTCGTCAGTAACTCCCGATCAAATTGAGCTACCGAGTCGGAAAAGCCACCAATGGACTCAGGAAGACCTGCCGAATCGGATGATATGCAATCTGACCTCATTTGACCAGCTTCGTGACCTGAGGGCCCTGACCTGACCTTGACCCGAGGTCAACACCGCTGTTTCGCCCCTGATGGAGCTAGAGCCTCGCAGAAGAAAACGAGCGTGTGCGCCGTTACGAGACGCAGCGACTATTATCCGATTTTAAGGTCTCAAGTCAACCTGTGACCTCTGAGCAGGGCTGGTAAAAAAGCAAATTGCGTCCCCGACCAAAAAATGAGAGCGAAAAATGACCCCGACCTTTTTACGATTCATGTATGCAGGCTGCATGCAACTACGATGCGCGTTTCCTTAGGTTTCATTTCTATATTATTTTTTTACGAGCAGTCATATGTACTAAATTGCTTATCAGACTCGCGCTTCGAAATTTCTAGTTTGTTAATTAAATGTCACGGCATCACTCGGTCAGCGGGTAGCGTAACAGACGAAGAACCCGGAAAGGGTAGGGGGCGCTACGATCGTCGAACAGATGCTATAGGTGTCGCTATTGTATCGGTAGCTCACAACGACGACGGCTAGAAACTATCGACCCCGCATGAATTTACCATGACCCCGGTTCCGAATCTAGTCGTTTGTCTAGTCGTATAGCTGGCTACAACTGGTCGTCAATCAACCCCGCTTGAAATAGCACAGCCGATAGCGGGGTCGGTGTCTAAGCGTCTGTTAGTATGTGTTTGATCATCTAGTTTGATTTAGTTTTCGTTAGCAACTGTCGACGGTAGTTTTGCTGTTAACGGAAGTGAGTTGTGGCTACTAATTGTTCATAACCATGTTGTAGGTATGTATTAGGTATAGGGGCTTTTTATGTCCTTGTTAAAGGGGATATACGTTGTGGATTCAATGATATCTTTTACTTGCGTTTAGTTTCTGCTTTATTTGAAAGTTATTTATTACTGTAAAAGTTTACTTAATGTGGTAATTTTGACCCCGGGTACTTGAACTTTTACTGGTACTGTGTCCCCGACGACGTCAATAGGACATAACACTTTACCAGCCCTGCCTCTGAGTTTACCTCAAGTGACCCAAGGCACGGACTCGTTTTTTTTTTTATTAATCACTTCAACCAAAAATGCCGCAGGGCCTCGATTTTGACAGCATCGTGTTTGCCTCGCTCAGGTGCGTCGAATGGTATATTTTTTGTTTAGCAGAGGTCTGTCATGATCAACTTAAGGTATTGACCTCAGGCCAAGGTTAGGTCAGAGCCCCCAGGTCATGAACTTGGTCGAAGGAGGTCATATTGCATATCATTCGATTCGGCAGGTCTTCCTGAGTCCATTGGTGGCTTGCCCGACTCGGTAGCTCAATTTGACCGGAAATTATTGACGAAAAACTCTTATTACTCTTTTGACGTCATAAATGACGTCACGAAAGGTGACGGCGGTTGTAGTTGTAGCTGACCGTTTGTAGTTGACCTCCTCTCATGATGCCCAATACGCTTCTTTCAGTTTCGTGGCACTACCTCAACTAGGGGCAATCACCAAGGCCAAGGCCGGGCGGAAAATTACAATAAAGCCTTCAACTAGAAAATTAACCCTCGCCTTTATTGGTGTTTTTCCAGCCGCGAACGTATGGGGGGGGGGGGTCCGTTGGACTCCCCCTTGCCGTTTCGCCCCTGATCGAGCTAGAGCTTCGCGGAAAAAACGAGCGTGTTACCCGTGATGAGAAGAAGCCAATGATACACAATTATAACCTTCCAGGTGGTGGAGGGGGTATTTTTTGCCCCCCCCGTTTAGTTTTTTTTTTTCGATATATCTCCAGAACCACTGCGCCGATCGTCACCAAACTTTCAGTACCCTCCCGTGAATAGATATTGCACATTGTGACCAAAAAATTTTCCAAAGGCTATGATAGGTTGGCCGCTAATGACGTCAGAGTGACGTCATTTCTGCCATTTTCGACCCAAAAAGTGGTTTCGCGGGAATAGCTGTCAGGCCTACAACTTTAGAGATACAGAAAAATCTCTCGACATAAAAGGTGTAGAATTGACAGGCCTGCAAAACTTTTATCTCGGATTTTTGAACTTTTTAGATTTTGACCTCCAAAAATAAAAATTAGATTTTTTTAAATATAAAAGCCGGAAAATTAAAAAAGTTTTTTGAATTTCGAAAAAAACGGAAGATATTTGATAGTTGGGGCATTCCACGATAGATCGTACCAGGCCCGTCACCCTCATCTCTCAGATTTTAATGAAAATCGGTCCTAGGGGTAATCATAGGCCCCAAAGACGCCTGGCAAAATATCAGACTTCTCAGATCAAAACTTTTTGAGTTATATTGCATTACATTTTTTTAACTTCGGTACGGTATGTAACGGTGAGTTTGATGGCCTATAACTCAAGAACGGGCTAAGCAACCAACAAAAAGTAAACAACACTAAGCTTGCGATGAATCAAAAATTAATATAACTATATAAAAATTCCAAAGAAAAAATTTCATTATTGAACAAAAACCATAATCTTTTTTCATTTGCCTCTAATGACTTTTGGGACCAAAATTTTTCACATTTTTATTTTTTCAAAATAAACTTCATGTCATTGCAAATCGACATGCGAAGAATTAAAAAGGTGTTCTTTCTATAAGTTCCTCATTTTCCCGCAAGCAAAATAGGTTTCGGAGGGGTTGATACGACCCCAGCACGCCGTTTCGCTTCTAATAGAGCTAGAGCCTCGCGGAAAAAAAAACAAGCGTGTGTGCCGTTACAAGTCGCAGCGATTGGTACCCGATTTTAAGGTCTCAGGTTAACCGGTAGCGTCTGAGGTCAGGTCACGTGACTGAAGTTACGGGTTCGGTTTTTAGTAAATAACTTCGCAAAAAATGGCCGCCGAGCCGCGATTTTGGCATCATTGTGCTCGCCTAGCTCAGGTGCATCGAATGGTATACTTTTTGCTAGGATGAGGTCAACTTAAGTAGTTGACCTCGGGTCAAGGTCAGGTCAGAGCCCCTCAGGTCACGAAGCTGGGCAAAGGGTATCATGTGGCATATCATTCGATTCGGAAGGTCTTCCCGAGTCCATTGGTGGCTTTCCCGACCCTCTTGCTCCATTTGATCGGGAGTTATTGACGAAAAACTCGTACGACCCTAGTGACGTCATAAATGACGTCACGCAAGGTTAACAATGCAAAAGTAAAGCATTGAACTTTGCAAGGAGTGCATGAAATCACGATACCATGTACGTGGGATAGTTTTAGATCATTCTCGGCGCCAAAATAACAGTTTTTTTATATTTCCCCATTGATTTATAACAGTGATGTCACGTGACCGACCTGACCTCATGTAACCTTGAAAAATTCCCAGACATACAAGTTGTGAGACCTCTGGAGGACACCATGTATGCGTCCTGTAACTTTCCTCTCGGACAGCTATGGTCATTGGCGTCCAAAACAATGTCAGAACCAAACAGCCTTTTTCACCCTCGCGCTTATAGGAAAGAGGGTTGGATGAACCCTCTTTTCACTTTTTCAGATGACTCAGACTTAAATTGAAATTTCAGTAACCCGTGATGTCACTAGGCGGCTTTACCACGCCATTTGTAAGCTCCCCTCCCGAAATCACTATTCGAAACCGTTATCGTGACGTAAAATACCTAAATACATTTATAGAAAGAACACCTTCCTAATTTTTTGCATACTTCTTAACCCGCGCCCAACTGGGGTCTGCGTATAACACGCCCCACTGGGGGGGGGGGGGGCTATTCATAGCCCCCCTCCTAAATCCGAAACTACTGGGCCGATTGTCAAAATTCAAACGGCGTCTGATAGCCCCGGAAAAACTGTCTAACGAAACCTATTTTCATTGACCTCCAGGTCACCGATGACGTCACAGGTCAGGTCAAAGTAAAAATTATTAGCATTTTGGCTTGATCACGTTTTGGGCTCTGGCCGCCGTCTTACAAGTCAGATCAGGCTCATTTTTGGACCACACACTCGGGAACAGATGCTCTAGTTACCCTGAGGGTACCAAACTTGTACTTTGATTTTCAGGTCAAGGTCAGGTCATCACAGGTCACGAAAATATTATATCATGCGTCGGTCACGTGACACATGTTTTATGGTCCATTTAGGTCAGAGATTTCGAATTTGATGTCGTCTGTGTTATTCGAGGTCATTTTGAGTCGAATTTAGCTTATGTTAGGTCACTTTCAGGTCAAAAAAGGTCAAATTTTGAAGTTTAAATTTTTCAACAAAAAAGGTGTCTATTGGATGCAGTTTGAGCTCAGGAACACGATGGTGCTATTTATATTGGCGTACGGTGTCAAATATGTGCTGGAAAATTGATTTGAAAAATTAATAATTATGAATTTTTTGCAATAATGCGTAAAACTTGGCCATTTTTAAAGATATTTAGCTAAAACTTGCTAGAGTTAGTCATAATACCTAATGCGTTCTATCACATATATTCCGATTTTTTCGAAAAGTCCAAAGCGTTTTGAAAAAAAAATGTAAAAATATAAATTTTGGATATTATTATATAAAATTTTCAAAATTTTCAAAATTTCGAAAATCCGAGACAGCAGTTTGATAGCGCAGTCTATTCTGAGTCCTCTCATGCAAAGCAATTGGATCTAGCTTAAAAACTGAGCTCTTGGGAGCGATTGCCGTGGTTCAATGTTTTGCGTCGAAATCGGCCGAACATGACGTCACTCTGACGTCATTTCCGGCCGATCTATAGTAGGTACAAGTTTCAAATTTTTACACAAGGTGTCAAATTGATGCAGCCTAAGGTACTGAAAGTTTGGCGTCGATACGTCAAGTGGTTTGGAAGTTATTGCAGAAAAATGGGAGGGGGGCTATAAATAGCCCCCTGAGTGGGGCGCGGGTTAACAATGAGCCAAATGTTTTTTTTAAGAAATAAAAATTCCAAAAAAATTGGTCCAAAAGTACAAAAAATACAAATGAAAGAAAACTCGATATGTCATATATAAAAAATAGCGTATTTTTCGAAATTTCAAAAATACATATTAATCTCTGTTTCATTGCATGTTCAATGTTATTTAACACTTGGCATTTGAATAATCCGTCTTAGAGTTACAGCCCGCCAAACTTAGCGCTGCAAAGCAAGATCGAAAAAAATGTTATACACCATAACTTAAAAAAATACTTATCTGATAAGCCTGAAATTGTTACAGGTGGATTCAGAGTCCCTGATTACCCCTGAGACCAATTCTCGTCAAATTCCGAGAGATGAGGGTGTCAAATTGGAAAAAAAAGTGGTACGATCTATCGTGGAATGCCCCAGTACCTACTGCCTTCTATCTACATACCAAATTTGAGATCGATACCTCTTTTTTTGGCCAAGTTATAGCGAAAAAAAACTGTTCAAAATTGATGACGTCAAATTTTCAAACTCAATTTTTAGCAAATCTAGACCTCCTAGCGCAAAACAAAGACCACCATTAGACTACCCGTGACGAGCTGCATCAATACCCATTTAATGCAAATCTAACAACTTTGAAATTTGACCTTTTTGACCTGACCTTGACCTGACCTCCACCAGTAAGTGACCTGAACCGTACCTGATGGTCTTATAACCAGCACCATTGAGTTGGAAATGAAAAACTGGCCATAAAACATGCATCACATAACCTTAGTAAAGTTGGGTTCATGTGGTGACCCTTGGTGACCCTTGATGACCTGACCTGTGACCTGACCTGGTATGACCAGTGACCTCTAATAGCAACATATGTACTAGACAAGTGACGCCCTATCGCTGATTTTCGACAAAATGCGTTTTACTCGGTGTTATAGCGCTTTCCCTAGAAGCCCCGTGAACGGTGAAACATTTTATCTTTGACCTGACCTGTGACGTCATCAGTGACCCTGAGGTCAATTAAATTTGGTTTCCTTCGACAAATTTGACAGGGCTATCGAACGCCCTTTGAATTTTCCGGATCCGTCCAGTAGTTTCTGAGATACGGGGGGGGGGGCAAAAAATGCCCCCCACCGCGCGGAAGGTGGCCGGGAGGCCCACCGCCTGCCGGGTTAAGGTCTTAGGTCATCGGTTGACCTTCCAGGTCAGGTCAATGACCCAAAAGTCGGGAAAATCGGGACCTGTTAGAAAGTCGTAAAGCGTGGCTGCTAAGGGGTTTTCGGGGTGCTGATCACGAATATCATGTTAGTTTTGTTCACAGATGATGTCTTCATGCATTTAGGCCAGGTCGGGTCAGGTCAGGTCAGGTCACCAGTAAGGGTATTCGTAGTAGGTGGCAACCGCCTCTGACAGCTCGGTTTCCGGTTCCCACCTGTGGTATATTTTGAACAGGTACAGAGAAAGCGAGTGAGAGCAGCCCATGGAACAGAAAACAGATGGCGTACATGACAGTTCTAATAGATAGATGGCGCTGCTCGTGGAAGGGGGTTGGATTTAGGATATGTACATGCTAGTATTGTTAAAGTGGTCAGTCAGTGTTAGTAGTTAGGTAGGTTGTAGGTAAGAGCAGCGCCATCGCCATTAGATTCACACAGTGCATACAGTGAATGCAGCTGAGGAGAAATCTCACATCCCCCTCACGCCACCACCGGGGCAGTGTGATCGCCCAAACGACGGTCCCCACTGCTCACCATCGGCGGCCCGCCTGGCCAGGCCGGGACGGTGCCGTCCACGGCCCTGGGGAGAGCTGGGGGATGCTTCCCCAGCCGGGGAGATCTGATGGCTACCTCCCCGGCGTTCCAGGCGGGCCGCCAGCCCCCGCCCGCACCGCCCGGCAAACAACCCCGGACGGTGCCACCTAACCACCGACCGGGCGAGCGAAGCGTCGACCCGTCTAGGTCGGCGCTCCGCACGCCCGGCCGGCCGACCGGCCCCTCACAGGAGGGGCCAGTCCCGGGTTGGCCCGGATGGGTCATAGGGGCGGGGGCTTGGGCTTGTTTCGCGCACATCGAGGCCGGGCGCCCAGCGCGCCTGGAGTCCGCCGGCGCCGGGATGAACCTGAGCCGGGCGGTAGCACGGTCCGTGGCAGTCTCCGCCGTGATCGGGAGCGCGGCGCGCTCTCGCGGCGTTCAGACGGCAGCATCACCGGCGCTTGAGGCGGGGCCGGCAGCACCCACGACCAGTAGAGCGTCAAGTCAGAGCAGGGCCATTATCTGCAGCGGCCGACGTGGCATCCCACCGGCGTCGGCAGGGACCGAGGTCAGCGAAGGTCGAGGTTAGGCCACTCGCAGAGCGACTCGCGCCGTCAGCAACGAGAGCCCAGATTGCAGCATCCTGGTGACTGTGACGGGCGACTGAGACGGACGCTGGCGGCTTGCTGAGAATCAAGTCGGAGGTAGGTATGGCACGAGTCTGATCGGCGGTGGATCAGAGCCGGATCTGCAGCGGCCGACGTGGCGTCCCACCGGTGTCGGAGGGACCGAGGTCAGTGGAGGTCGAGGTTAGGCCACTCGCAGTGCGACTCTCGCCGACAGCAACGAGGGCCCAGATGGCAGCATTCTGGCGACTGAGATGGACGTCGGCGGCTTGTCGCGAGTCGCATCGGAGGTAGTTATGGCACGAGTCCAGCACGAGTCCGATCATCGGCGGACCACAGACGGATCGGCAGCGGCCGACGTCGGCGTCCCATCCGGCGCCGACAGGGACTGAGGCCCGATCGGCAGCACAGGCCGCGACAGTTGGAGCTGACATCCCGTCGCCCGTGGCTGAGCTCCGCAGGGCAGCGTAAGCCCAGGCAGCAGAGTGAGCCGACAGTTGAGCACTGAGCAGTGTCCGGAGGGAGCTTCGTAACATGATACGAAGGCACCAAAACTACTTCGTAAATGTTTATATGGTTGCTAAATTCGAATTCATTTCCAAAAACTGGCCTAGAAACATGTAAAACTCGAAAAAGTGAACCGAGGTCATCAAAGGTCAATGACCTGACTTGACCTTCCGGTGACCTTGACACCCACCCTCATGCATGGGAGCAACATCATATCCCATGTTTGAACGCTGAAAACCACGTAAAGACTGCAAACGCGCTGCTAATGCGAGCCGACATGCGCCGAACCGCGATTCCGGCCAAACATGGTCTCGAAAAGTAGGTCACAGGTCAAAGGTTATTAGGGTCAGGGTCATGAAAATTTTAGGATAGGTGTAAAATTGATAAAAGCGAGGGTACTGAAAGTTTCGTCGCGATCGGCCGAGTTATTCGCGGAAAACCGAGGGTGTGGGGTCCGTTCGACCCCCCCCCCCCTATACGGGCGAGGTTTAAACTAAAATATTTATAAAAATAACCTATCTCCCCAAATTTTACCATGTAAGGGAGACAAATAAAAGTTACTTTTTCAAGAGAAAAAAAGCAGAAAAAATACTTCCCTCGAATAAAAGTCACGTGACGTGACCTGAGGTCACGAGGTCACGAGGTCACGAGGTCGCGAGGTCACGAGGTCAAACACGAAAAAAAATGTAAAAGCAATAGGTGTTTTTACTGCTATGTTCAATGTGAACACATCCATATCTTAATGTTTTTCATTTTCGTTTTATTTCACTTAGATATAAGCCATCAAATATCGTCATGTTTCGTGACCTCAGAAAAATGCTGGAGGCTATAACTCCGTAATGCTTGCTCCGATCGGGCTCAGACTTGCAGAGCTGGAATCAGCGTATTAGATAACCCTATAGAAGTATTTTGAACGAAATCTGAAATGTACCGTGTTACCCCCTTGCCGATCTATCGTAGAATGCCCCAGGTACGATACAGCACGCACCAGTACCCGGAGTGGTACCGCACACACTAGTACATACCAGGTATCTGGCACACTACAATAACGGAACACACCAGTACCACACACACCAGTACCAGGAACGGTACAACAACGGCACACACCAGTGTCAAGTACGATACGGTACGACGGCACACCCTACCCGTGTCACCCCGTCCCCCGCACGGCACACCCCGTCCCCCGTCCCCCGCTCTCTGCACGTCACACCCTGCCCGTCTCACCCCCGTCCCCCGCACGGCACGCCCTGCCCGTCTCTCACCCCTGGTCCCCGCACGGCACACCCTGCCCCCCGTCCCCCGCACGGCACACCCTGCCCGTCTCACCCCGTCCCCCGCACGGCACACCCTGCCCCCCGCCCCCCGCACGGCACACCCTGCCCCCCGTCCCCCGCACGGCACACCCTGCCTGTGTCTCACCCCGTCCCCCGCACGGCACATCCTGCCCGTGTCACCCCGTCCCCCGCACGGCACACCCTGCCCGTCTCTCACCCCGTCCCCCTGTCCGCCGGCAGGTCCGCGTCAAGGACATCAATGACGCGCCCACTGTGACGTCGCCCGGCGACGGCTTCGAGCTGGTGGTGCCCGAGGACACGTACCAGAAGGGCGACGCCGTGCCGGTGGTGATGGCCAACGGCACGGCGGTGGTCGTGTGCGCCTCCGACCCTGACGACCCGGACACGGATAACGCGCGGCTGTCCTACAACCTGGACGGCTCGACTCCGGACGACGCCACCACGCTGTTCTACGTGAGAGAGCCGACCGCGACACTGGGCCGTGTACACCGGGCCACTGGGAGAGAGCCGACCGCGACACTGGGCCGTACACCGGGCCACTGGGAGAGAGCCGACCGCGACACTGGGCCGTACACCGGGCCACTGAGAGCCGACCGCGACACTGGGCCGTACACCGGGACTGGGAGAGGGTCGTACACCGGGCCACTGGGAGAGAGCCGACCGCGACACTGGGCCGTACACCGGGCCACCGGGAGAGGGCCGTACACCGGGCCACTGGGAGAGGGCCGTACATCGGGCCACTGGGGTCGAGGGTCGTACACCGGGACTGGGACAGGGCCGTACACCGGGACTGGGAGAGGGCCGTACACCGGGCCACTGGGAGAGGGCCGCCCGCGACACTGGGCCGTACACCGGGCCACTGGGAGAGGTCGTACACCGGGCCACCGGGAGAGGGCCGCGTACACTGGGACTGGGAGAGGGCCGTACACCGGGACTGGGAGAGGGTCGTACACCGGGACTGGGAGAGGGCCGTACACCGGGCCACTGGGAGAGGGCCGTACACCAGGACTGGGAGAGGGCCGTACACCGGGACTGGGAGAGGGCCGTACACCGGGCCACTGGGAGAGGGCCGTACACCGGGACTGGGAGAGGGCCGTACACTGGGACTGGGAGAGGGCCGTACACCGGGCCACTGGGAGAGGGTCGTACACCGGGCCACTGGGAGAGGGCCGTACACCGGGCCACTGGGAGAGGGCCGTACACCGGGACTGGGAGAGGGTCGTACACCGGGACTGGGAGAGGGCCGTACACTGGGACTGGGAGAGGGCCGTACACCGGGCCACTGGGAGAGGGTCGTACACCGGGCCACTGGGAGAGGGCCGTACACCGGGCCACTGGGAGAGGGCCGTACACCGGGACTGGGAGAGGGTCGTACACTGGGACTGGGAGAGGGCCGTACACTGGGACTGGGAGAGGGTCGTACACCGGGACTGGGAGAGGGTCGTACACCGGGACTGGGAGAGGGCCGTACACCGGGCCACTGGGAGAGGGCCGTACACTGGAACTGGGAGAGGGCCGTACACTGGGACTGGGAGAGGGCCGTACACCGGGCCACTGGGAGAGGGTCGTACACCGGGCCACTGGGAGAGGGCCGTACACCGGGCCACTGGGAGAGGGCCGTACACCGGGACTGGGAGAGGGTCGTACACTGGGACTGGGAGAGGGCCGTACACCGGGACTGGGAGAGGGCCGTACACCGGGACTGGGAGAGGGTCGTACACCGGGCCACTGGTAGAGGGCCGTACACCGGGAGTCGGGACTGGGAGAGGGCCGTACACCGGGACTGGGGGAGGGCCGTACACCGGGACTGGGAGAGGGTCGTACACCGGGACTGGGAGAGGGCCGTACACCGGGCCACTGGTAGAGGGCCGTACACCGGGAGTCGGGACTGGGAGAGGGCCGTACACCGGGACTGGGGGAGGGCCGTACACCGGGACTGGGAGAGGGTCGTACACCGGGACTGGGAGAGGGTCGTACACCGGGACTGGGAGAGGGCCGTACACCGGGCCACTGGGAGAGGGCCGTACACCAGGACTGGGAGAGGGCCGTACACCGGGACTGGGAGAGGGCCGTACACCGGGCCACTGGGAGAGGGTCGTACACCGGGACTGGGAGAGGGCCGTACACCGGGCCACTGGGAGAGGGCCGTACACTGGAACTGGGAGAGGGCCGTACACTGGGACTGGGAGAGGGCCGTACACCGGGACTGGGAGAAGGCCGTACACCGGGCCACTGGGAGAGGGCCGTACACCGGGCCACTGGGAGAGGGCCGTACACCGGGACTGGGAGAGGGTCGTACACTGGGACTGGGAGAGGGCCGTACACCGGGACTGGGAGAGGGCCGCGTACACCGGGCCACTGGGAGAGGGCCGTACACCGGGACTGGGAGAGGGCCGTACACCGGGACTGGGAGAGGGTCGTACACCGGGACTGGGAGAGGGCCGTACACTGGGACTGGGAGAGGGTCGTACACCGGGACTGGGAGAGGCCGTACACCGGGACTGGGAGAGGGTGTACACCAGGACTGGGAGAGGGCCGTACACCGGGAATGGGAGAGGGTCGTACACCGGGCCACCGGGAGAGGGCCGTACACCGGGCCACTGGGAGAGGGCCGCACATCGGGCCACTGGGAGAGGGTCGTACACCGGGACTGGGACAGGGCCGTACACCGGGCCACAGGGAGAGGGCCGTACACTGGGACTGGGAGAGGGCCGTACACCTGGCCACTGGGAGAGGGCCGTACACCGGGCCACTGGGAGAGGGCCGTACACTGGAACTGGGAGAGGGTCGTACACCGGGACTGGGAGAGGGTCGTACACCAGGACTGGGAGAGGGCCGTACACCGGGCCACTGGGAGAGGGCCGTACACTGGAACCCGGAGAGGGTCGTACACTGGAACTGGGAGAGGGTCGTACACCGGGACTGGGAGAGGGCCGTACACTGGGACTGGGAGAGGGCCGTACACCGGGCCACTGGGAGAGGGTCGTACACCGGGACTGGGAGAGGGTCGTACACCGGGCCACTGGGAGAGGGCCGTACACCGGGCCACTGGGAGAGGGCCGTACACTGGAACTGGGAGAGGGTCGTACATCGGGACTGGGAGAGGGCCGTACACTGGGCCACTGGGAGAGGGCCGTACACCGGGCCACTGGGAGAGGGTCGCGTACACCGGGACTGGGAGAGAGCCGACCGCGACACTGGGCCGTACACCGGGCCACTGGGAGAGGGCCGTACATTGGGACTGGGAGAGGGCCGTACACCGGGACTGGGAGAGGCCGTACACCGGGCCACTGGGAGAGGGCCGTACACTGGGACTGGGAGAGGGCCGCGTACACCGGGACTGGGAGAGGGTCGTACACCGGGCCACTGGGAGAGGGTCGTACACCGGGACTGGGAGAGGGCCGTACACCGGGCCTCTGTGAGAGGGTCGTACACTGGAACTGGGAGAGGGCCGTACACCGGGACTGGGAGAGGGCCGTACACCGGGACTGGGAGAGGGCCGTACACCGGGCCACTGAGAGAGGGCCGTACACCGGGACTGGGAGAGGGCCGTACACCGGGCCACTGGGAGAGGGCCGTACACCGGGCCACTGGGAGAGGGTCGTACACCGGGACTGGGAGAGGGCCGCGTACACCGGGCCACTGGGAGAGGGCCGTACACCGGGACTGGGAGAGGGCCGTACACCGGGCCACTGGGAGAGGGCCGTACACCGGGCCACTGGGAGAGGGTCGTACACCGGGACTGGGAGAGGGCCGTACACCGGGCCACTGGGAGAGGGCCGTACACCGGGACTGGGAGAGGGCCGTACACCAGGACTGGGAGAGGGCCGTACACCGGGCCACTGGGAGAGGGCCGTACACCGGGACTGGGAGAGGCCGTACACCGGGACTGGGAGAGGGTCGTACACTGGGACTGGGAGAGGGTGTACACCGGGACTGGGAGAGGGCCGTTGACCGGGCCACTGGGAGAGGGCCGTACACCGGGCCACTGGGAGAGGCCGTACACCGGGACTGGGAGAGGGTGTACACTGGAACTGGGAGAGGGCCGTACACCGGACCACTGGGAGAGGGCCGTACACCGGGCCACTGGGAGAGGGCCGTACACCGGGACTGGGAGAGGGCCGTACACCAGGACTGGGAGAGGGCCGTACACCGGGCCACTGGGAGAGGGCCGTACACTGGGACTGGGAGAGGGTGTACACCGGGACTGGGAGAGGGTCGTACACTGGGACTGGGAGAGGGTGTACACCGGGACTGGGAGAGGGCCGTTGACCGGGCCACTGGGAGAGGGCCGTACACCGGGCCACTGGGAGAGGCCGTACACCGGGACTGGGAGAGGGTGTACACTGGAACTGGGAGAGGGCCGTACACCGGACCACTGGGAGAGGGCCGTACACCGGGACTGGGAGAGGGCCGTACACCAGGACTGGGAGAGGGTCGTACACCGGGACTGGGAGAGGGTCGTACACCGGGACATCCGCCGGGGCTGGTAGATATTAACCGAGGACATCCGCCGGGGCTGGGTAGATATTAACCGAGGACATCCGCCGGGGCTGGGTGTAGATTATTGGTGCCAATCGGAATTTCTTTTCTTGGAATTCCAATTTTTGTCCAATTCCAATTTGGAATTTGGACGGAATTCTTAACATTTTTTGGAAATTAATCGGAACACAAGGCCTTTAAAATTTAAAATTTTAAAACGGAGGCCTTTAAAACGCTTTTAAACACTTTTAAAATTTACGCAAAAAATGCAGAAATCGTTAAAAATTGGAATAGCCCCCGCTTTGGACAAAATTGGAAATTTACTTGGCAATTTCTTGGAATTGGATCGGAATTGGAATTGAAATATCATGAAATTGGCACCACTAGTGTAGATGTCTGCCGGGGCCGGTGGACGCGTAATCTGGGGATGGTAGACGCACACCGTGGCTGGTAGACATACGCCGTGGCTGGTAGACATACGCTGGGACTGGTAGATATCCGCCGGGCTGTTAGACATCTATTGGCGCTGGTAGATGTCTGGCGGATCTTACAGATGTTTACCAAGGCTAGCTAGTCTGCCAAGCTATATTGAGTCTGGTAGGCATGAGGCATCTGCCGAGACTAAATAAATACACACCTTTTTTGGTAGTGGCTATAAAACTTTGGGGACAGCCGCCTGGCGACGCCAAGAATATGCTCTACATATGTATAAGCGTTCAGCCGGCGGCAGTAGAGACTAGAGCTACACCAGTTCCAGGGGCAGCAAAACACTACAATGTTTCTGTGTGAATGTTTCTGTGTGTAGATAGACACACAGAAACATTCCTGGAATGTGGTATATTTCAGCAGGATAACAGATCCCGCGAAAATCGAACTATCTAATAAAACTAGATTCTAGAAATTACATTTTTGGGGAGGGTTGCTGTAAATGCTCAGTACAAGTAGTAGTTGGTGGTATTGTTCGCTACTTACATATTTATTTAAAGCCAGTTTTTTCGCAGTTATTTATATTTTATATTATTTATACTTGCAGTTATTTACCAGCTCAACCAGGGTCAGGCTAAGTGTGCCAGCCTCTGATGTTCTGTTCGGCGGCTGACGTTCTGTCCCGCTGTTCGGCAGCTGGCGCTGGACCCGAAGAGCGGCTGCCAGTCACTGATGCTGCGCGGCCAGCTGGACCGGGAGGGCCCCAACTCCCAGTACGACCTGCACGCAGCCGCCCTGGACAGCGGCACGCCGCGACTGCAGAGCATGGTCCACATCCGCGTCACCGTGGGGGACGTGGACGAGTTCGCCCCCGAGTTCACCGAGCGCTACAACAACGCCACCCACTTCACCGAGGGGAACGACACCAAGGCCGACGTCAAGGACATCACGGCAAAGGCGCAGGATGACGACCAGACGGACATCATCTTCTACTTCCTGGTCGGCGGCGACCGAGACACATTCGAACTGGTGAACTCGAGCGCTGAGACGCCGCAGCTGCGCAACCTGAAGGAGCTGGACCGCGAGACCAAGGACCGCTACAGCCTGATCCTGAAGACGATCCGGGAGAACAAGCAGCCGCCGGACGTCGAGGTGTTCGATCCGTCGGACCCCTCGCAGCTCAGTCTGACCGTGGTCGTGGACGACATCAACGACGTGACGCCCAGCTTCGGCGAGCGGCGCTTCATGGGCGGTATCGCGGCCGGCGACCAGCAGACCACCATCCTGCGGCTGCAGAGCGACGACGCCGACCTGGACGACCCGACCACCTACGCCATCGTGTCCGAGTTCACCGCCAGCGACCCCAGCATCTCCAACATCAGCCAGCCCTTCCGCCTGGACTCGCCCGACACCGCCGCGCTGCAGCTCAACTTCGACGTCAGCGACGGCATGGACGGCTACTTCGACTTTGACGTGTCGGCCACGGACACCGCCGGCCACAGCGACACCACCTCGGTCCGCATCTTCATCATCGTGGAGGCCGATCGCGTCAAATTCGTTTTCGCCAACCAGGCTGCGCTCGTCGAGGTGAGGATTGTCTAATGCCCCTTCCACCAGTGTTCACCAGAGGATTGTCAAGACCCCTCCACTAGTGTTCGCCAGAGGATTGTCTAGTCACCCCTCCACTAGTGTTCGCCAGATGATTGTCTAGTCCCCCCTCCACCAGTGTTCACCAGAAGATTGTCTAGTCCCCCTTCCACCAGTGTTCACCAGAGGATTGTCTAGTCTCTCTTCCACCAGTGTTCACCAGAGGATTGTCTAGTCCCCTTTCCAACAGTGTTCACCAGAGGATTGTCTAGTCCCCCTCCACCAGTGTTCGTCAGAGGCTCTTCTAGTCCCCTCCACCAGTGTTCACCAGATGATTGTCTAGTCCCCCGTCCACCAGTGTTCACCAGAGGATTGTCTAGTCCCCCTCCACCAGTGTTCACCAGAGGATTGTCTAGTCCCCCTTCCACCAGTTTTCACCAGAGGATTGTCTAGTCCCCCTCCACCAGTGTTCACCAGAGGATTGTCTAGTCCCCCTTCCACCAGTGTTCACCAGAGGATTGTCCAGTCCCCCTTCCACCAGTGTTCACCAGAGGATTGTCTAGTCCCTCTTCCACCAGTGTTCACCAGAGGATTGTCTAGTCCCCCTTCCACCAGTGTTCACCGGAGGATTGTCTAGTCTCTCTTCCACCAGTGTTCACCAGAGGATTGTCTAGTCCCCCTTCCACCAGTGTTCACCAGAGGATTGTCTAGCCCTCGCCCGCACATGGTGGTTGCCACCCCCCTAGGTAGTCTTTCTTCTCTGCACTCAACATTTTTAGAGCTAGAAGGCTGATTTTTCGTATAGCTGCTCGTCTATCCGTTCTTGATGTTCACTGAACATTTCAAGTTTCTGTGATTTTCGGTTTCGGAGATATGACCTTGTTTTTCAGGTCATGTCATGACCCAAATGGCCAATTCTCAACATCTTGCGTTTGCCATGGGCCTTGTGAGCTTTTGACATCCTGATTTCGGCCTTTTTTGCCAGTCTTACCTCTCACCTATCATGGAACATGTTGTTCGACGATGTACAGGGGTCAAGGTCAGGGTCAAGGTCAACCTAGGTCATCTAAGATAATTGCGTTTTAGGCAAGCTGAATTTACTTTTTGTGAAGCTTTTTTGACTGCATTTTTGGTAAAAGCTTCTCAGATCATGATTTCATGTAATATGGACCCAAAAACAATCGGTGCACACATCAGTATACACACAGACACACACAGACATACAAACACATATAATTGACCTTGACCTAACTTGACCTGAAATGACCTCAGCAGCAAAATTATGGTTGGGTAGTGTGACAAAGAGGTTCTAGCTGGCTTGGCACCAGAAAACAGCATAGTCATCGGTATTTGATAAGCAGCGCACTTGATGTCTAACGGTGACCCAAAAACTGCAACATTTTTTTTAGTTTGACCTGACCTGGAAGGTCAATGACTGACCTGAGAAGGTAAAACTGGGTATCATTGGATTCGTCTCTTCCCAAAAAATCTTTTTGGTTTCTACCGCTAAGCTCTATCTCCAACAGGAACGAAATGGCGCGGGGGGCAACCACCTCCCCCATGTGCGTTCTAGGATGGGAAAATGGCATGTGCGGGTGAGGGCTAGTCCCCCTCCACCAGTGTTCGTCAGAGGCTCTTCTAGTCCCCTCCACCAGTGTTCACCAGATGATTGTCTAGTCCCCCTTCCACCAGTGTTCACCAGAGGATTGTCTAGTCCCTCTTCCACCATGTTCACCAGAGGATTGTCTAGTCCCCCTTCCACCAGTGTTCACCAGAGGATTGTCTAATCCCCCTCCACCAGTGTTCGTCAGAGGCTCTTCTAGTCCCCTCCACCAGTGTTCACCAGATAATTGTCTAGTCCCCCTTCCACCAGTGTTCACCAGAGGATTGTCTAGTCCCTCTTCCACCATGTTCACCAGAGGATTGTCTAGTCCCTTTTCCACCAGTGTTCGTCAGAGGCTCGTCTAGTCTCCTCCACCAGTGTTCACCAGAGGATTGTCTAGTTCCCCCTCCACCAGTGTTCGCCAGAGGATTGTCTAGTTCCCCTTCTACTAGTGTTCGCCAGAGGATTGTGTAGTCCCCCCTCCACCAGTGTTCACCAGAAGATTTTCTTGTGCCTCTTCCACCAGTGTTCACCAGAGGATTGTCTAGTCCCCCTTCCACCAGTGTTCACCAGAGGATTGTCTAGTCCTCCTCCACCAGTGTTCACCAGATGATTGTCTAGTCCCCCCTCCACCAGTGTTCACCAGAAGATTTTCTTGTGCCTCTTCCACCAGTGTTCACCAGAGGATTGTCTAGTCCCCCTTCCACCAGTTCTAACCAGAGGATTGTCTAGTCTTCCTCCACCAGTGTTCACCAGAGGATTGTCTAGTCCACCTCCACCAGTGTTCACCAGATGATTGTCTAGTCCCACATCCACCAGTGTTCACCAGAGGATTGTCTAGTCCCCCTCCACCAGTGTTCACCAGAGGATTGTCTAGTCCCCCCTCCACCAGTGTTCACCAGAGGATTGTCTAGTCCTCCTCCACCAGTGTTCACCAGAGGATTGTCTAGTCCCCCCTCCACCAGTGTTCACCAGAGGATTGTCTAGTCCTCCTCCAGCCATCCGCCAGTGCTGGCTGGTGGATGGTCTAGTCCCTCCTTCCGCCGGAGCTGAATTGGAGGCTGTCATTGGTAGTTTGCTTGGGCAGGCTACGCATTTTTTCGTTTGGCATTGCCTTTTTGCTAATGTCTATTACTGTCCTGTTTCCGTGGATCTCCTCTTGCTCTGTTTTATTAGAGTTCAATGTATCACCTTCTCAAGGTTTAAATCACAGGACTGTAGCAAGATTACTAGAACATAACATTACTAGCTTGTGATCTCCAGCAGGAGCAGCTTATCAGGAACGTGACTAACTATGTGTTACAGGGTGGGGCAGCATAATCGGGAATGCTTTTTGGGCTCTAATCATGAGTAGGCATGACATTATTTTGATAAATTATAGCATGGCAATGAAACGCCCAAAAGTTGTGCATCATCTAACATGACTACATCCATGAGCATGCAACCTCCTGGAAAAGAGCAGCAAAATAGTTCGACGGTGCTCCAAGTGCTTTGCGCGCGCCCATAGACACTAATGTTAAACGAGTAAAACAAGAACATTTTGTTGAAACCCCTGCAATTCCACGTAAAGGTTGCTGGACAGGTCAACGTGTTATCACGGACAATAAGGATTGTGTGGGAATACTTAGGACAAAAGGTTAACGTAATCGTCGTAAAATAACTCTTAGCAGAGGACATACAGATGACTCACTTGAATATAAGGAAGACGCTCTTGAGCATATTAAAAAGAAACAATGCTCAAAACTTCAGCGACCAAAAATCTCACCACCGACTGGAATACGACAAAAAAGAATGGCAAGCCATATAGGGGATTGTATCGAGAATATTCCAGCGGTCATGCAAAGTAAACATCCTGTTGGGGTGATGGACCTATGGGTGGTCTTCAAGGGAGGTGCACGTGGTGCACCCTACTTCATCGAGCCCAGATAAAATGAGCACCTCTGGTAAATACATCCGCACTGTGGCAGACTCATGTGGAGCCGTCGGAACAGAGGATCACTGACGGTCCAGATCACGTCTTACGAGGACTCTGTCTGTGCTGGTACTGCAGTGAGGACGACATGTTATTGTGTAGGGCACCTCCACCTGAGATGAACCAAAAACTTCTGGTCCTTCAACTCCGCCGATTTAAATCCGACCAAATTCTTTACATGGAGCGTTTTTTGGTAGAAGGTTAATGAACAACTTATCATCAGTAAAGACGGTCTTCAGTGCAAGGTACGATGCTGATGGGCGATCATGGACAAGCAGGAGGTTGCACGTGCATGCGCGTGCTTTTGGACCCGCCTTGAGAAGGTCATCGACGCCGAGGGCGGTCACATAGGATGAGAGATAGGTAAAAGGTGATCAATTGATGGGATGTTGCTAAAATAGTGCTTGGAGCTGTATTTTTAAATTCATGACCAAATAAACCCGTTTGATATTTATTCCCGATTATGCTGCCCCACCCTGTACAAGTACCTACCTAGGCCTACAACATGGCAACTCTTCTAAAACTTTGTAGTACCTAAGTAACATCACAACTAAGCTCAATATTTGCCGTACCTATTATTTCACAAACTCACTAAAACCACAGAACTACCGGTGTCCTCTCACATCCCCTGCCCCCCTCCCCCCATCCCCCAGCAGGACAGTATAGCCGCCGCTCTGACAGCTCCCCTGTCTCCCTGTCCGCAGGCCTAGCAGGACAGTATAGCCGCCGCTCTGACAGCTCCCCTGTCTCCCTGTCCACAGGCCCAGCAGGACAGTATAGCCGCCGCTCTGACAGCTCCCTGTCTCCCTGTCCGCAGACCCAGCAGGACAGTATAGCCGCCGCTCTGACAGCTCCCCTGTCTCTCTGTCCGCAGGCCCAGCAGAACAGTATAGCCGCCGCTCTGACAGCTCCCCTGCCTCCCTGTACACAGGCCCAGCAGGACAGTATAGCCGCCGCTCTGACAGCTCCCCTGTCTCTCTTTCCGCAGGCCCAGCAGGACAGTATAGCCGCCGCTCTGACAGCTCCCCTGTCTCCCTGTCCACAGGCCCAGCAGGACAGTATAGCCGCCGCTCTGACAGCTCCCCTGTCTCCCTGTCCACAGGCCCAGCAGGACAGTATAGCCGCCGCTCTGACAGCTCCCCTGTCTCCCTGTACACAGGCCCAGCAGGACAGTATAGCCGCCGCTCTGACAGCTCCCCTGTCTCTCTGTCCGCAGGCCCAGCAGGACAGTATAGCCGCCGCTCTGACAGCTCCCCTGTCTCCCTGTCCACAGGCCCAGCAGGACAGTATAGCCGCCGCTCTGACAGCTCCCCTGTCTCCCTGTCCACAGGCCCAGCAGGACAGTATAGCCGCCGCTCTGACAGCTCCCCTGTCTCCCTGTACACAGGCCCAGCAGGACAGTATAGCCGCCGCTCTGACAGCTCCCCTGTCTCCCTGTCCACAGGCCCAGCAGGACAGTATAGCCGCCGCTCTGACAGCTCCCCTGTCTCCCTGTCCGCAGAACCAGCAGAACAGTATAGCCGCCGCTCTGACAGCTCCCCTTTTTCTCTCTGTCCGCAGACCCAGCAGGACAGTATAGCCGCCGCTCTGACAGCTCCCCTGTCTCCCTATCCGCAGAACCAGCAGGACAGTATAGCCGCCGCTCTGACAGCTCCCTGTCTCTCTGTCCGCAGGCCCAGCAGGACAGTATAGCCGCCGCTCTGACAGCTCCCCTGTCTCCCTGTCCACAGGCCCAGCAGGACAGTATAGCCGCCGCTCTGACAGCTCCCCTGTCTCCCTGTACACAGGCCCAGCAGGACAGTATAGCCGCCGCTCTGACAGCTCCCCTGTCTCTCTGTCTGCAGGCCCAGCAGGACAGTATAGCCGCCGCTCTGACAGCTCCCCTGTCTCCCTGTACACAGGCCCAGCAGGACAGTATAGCCGCCGCTCTGACAGCTCCCCTGTCTCCCTGTCCACAGGCCCAGCAGGACAGTATAGCCGCCGCTCTGACAGCTCCCCTGTCTCCCTGTCCACAGGCCCAGCAGGACAGTATAGCCGCCGCTCTGACAGCTTCCCTGTCTCCCTGTCCACAGGCCCAGCAGGACAGTATAGCCGCCGCTCTGACAGCTCCCCTGTCTCCCTGTACACAGGCCCAGCAGGACAGTATAGCCGCCGCTCTGACAGCTCCCCTGTCTCTCTGTCCGCAGGCCCAGCAGGACAGTATAGCCGCCGCTCTGACAGCTCCCCTGTCTCCCTGTCCACAGGCCCAGCAGGACAGTATAGCCGCCGCTCTGACAGCTCCCCTGTCTCCCTGTCCACAGGCCCAGCAGGACAGTATAGCCGCCGCTCTGACAGCTCCCCTGTCTCCCTGTCCGCAGGCCCAGCAGGACAGTATAGCCGCCGCTCTGACAGCTCCCCTGTCTCCCTGTCCACAGGCCCAGCAGGACAGTATAGCCGCCGCTCTGACAGCTCCCCTGTCTCCCTGTCCGCAGAACCAGCAGAACAGTATAGCCGCCGCTCTGACAGCTCCCCTTTTTCTCTCTGTCCGCAGACCCAGCAGGACAGTATAGCCGCCGCTCTGACAGCTCCCCTGTCTCCCTATCCGCAGAACCAGCAGGACAGTATAGCCGCCGCTCTGACAGCTCCCTGTCTCTCTGTCCGCAGGCCCAGCAGGACAGTATAGCCGCCGCTCTGACAGCTCCCCTGTCTCCCTGTCCGCAGGCCCAGCAGGACAGTATAGCCGCCGCTCTGACAGCTCCCCTGTCTCCCTGTCCACAGGCCCAGCAGGACAGTATAGCCGCCGCTCTGACAGCTCCCCTGTCTCCCTGTCCGCAGAACCAGCAGAACAGTAGGTATAGCCGCCGTTCTGACAGCTCCCCTATCTCTCTGTCCGCAGCACCAGCAGAACAGTATAGCCGCCGCTCTGACAGCTCCCCTGTCTCTCTGTCCGCAGGCCCAGCAGGACAGTATAGCCGCCGCTCTGACAGCTCCCTGTCTCTCTGTCCGCAGGCCCAGCAGGACAGTATAGCCGCCGCTCTGACAGCTCCCTGTCTCTCTGTCCGCGACTCCGCAGGCCCAGCAGGACAGTATAGCCGCCGCTCTGACAGCTCCCCTGTCTCCCTGTCCACAGACCCAGCAGGACAGTATAGCCGCCGCTCTGACAGCTCCCCTGTCTCCCTGTCCGCAGGCCCAGCAGGACAGTATAGTCGCCGCTCTGACAGTTCCCCTGTCTCCCTGTCCGCAGGCCCAGCAGGACAGTATAGCCGCCGCTCTGACAGCTCCCCTGTCTGTCTCCCTGTACACAGGCCCAGCAGGACAGTATAGCCGCCGCTCTGACAGCTCCCCTGTCTCTCCCTGTCCGCAGAACCAGCAGGACAGTATAGCCGCCGCTCTGACAGCTCCCCTGTCTCTCCCTGTCCGCAGAACCAGCAGGACAGTATAGCCGCCGCTCTGACAGCTCCCCTGTCTCTCTGTCCGCAGGCCCAGCAGGACAGCGTGGCCGCCGCTCTGACAGCTCCCCTGTCTCCCTGTCCGCAGGCCCAGCAGGACAGTATAGCCGCCGCTCTGACAGCTCCCCTGTCTCTCCCTGTCCGCAGAACCAGCAGGACAGTATAGCCGCCGCTCTGACAGCTCCCCTGTCTCCCTGTCCGCAGGCCCAGCAGGACAGTATAGCCGCCGCTCTGACAGCTCCCCTGTCTCCCTGTACACAGGCCCAGCAGGACAGTATAGCCGCCGCTCTGACAGCTCCCCTGTCTCCCTGTCCGCAGAACCAGCAGGACAGTATAGCCGCCGCTCTGACAGCTCCCCTGTCTCCCTGTCCGCAGGCCCAGCAGGACAGTATAGCCGCCGCTCTGACAGCTCCCCTGTCTGTCTCCCTGTACACAGGCCCAGCAGGACAGTATAGCCGCCGCTCTGACAGCTCCCCTGTCTCCCTGTCCACAGGCCCAGCAGGACAGTATAGCCGCCGCTCTGACAGCTCCCCTGTCTCCCTGTCCGCAGGCCCAGCAGGACAGTATAGCCGCCGCTCTGACAGCTCCCCTGTCTCCCTGTCCACAGGCCCAGCAGGACAGTATAGCCGCCGCTCTGACAGCTCCCCTGTCTCCCTGTACACAGGCCAAGCAGGACAGTATAGCCGCCGCTCTGACAGCTCCCCTGTCTCCCTGTCCGCAGGCCCAGCAGGACAGTATAGCCGCCGCTCTGACAGCTCCCCTGTCTGTCTCCCTGTACACAGGCCCAGCAGGACAGTATAGCCGCCGCTCTGACAGCTCCCCTGTCTCTCTGTCCGCAGGCCCAGCAGGACAGTATAGCCGCCGCTCTGACAGCTCCCCTGTCTCCCTGTCCACAGGCCCAGCATGACAGTATAGCCGCCGCTCTGACAGCTCCCATGTCTCCCTGTCCACAGGCCCAGCAGGACAGTATAGCCGCCGCTCTGACAGCTCCCCTGTCTCTCTTTCCGCAGGCCCAGCAGGACAGTATAGCCGCCGCTCTGACAGCTCCTCTGTCTCTCCCTGTCCGCAGGCCCAGCAGGACAGTATAGCCGCCGCTCTGACAGTTCCCCTGTCTCTCCCTGTACACAGGCCCAGCAGGACAGTATAGCCGCCGCTCTGACAGCTCCCCTGTCTCCCTGTCCACAGGCCCAGCAGAACAGTATAGCCGCCGCTCTGACAGCTCCCCTTTTTCTCCCTGTACACAGGCCCAGCAGGACAGTATAGCCGCCGCTCTGACAGCTCCCCTGTCTCTCTGTCCGCAGAACCAGCAGAACAGTATAGCCGCCGCTCTGACAGCTCCCTGTCTCTCTGTCCGCAGAACCAGCAGTACAAAGTGGCCGACATTCTGACGGACGTGTTCTCGGTGGACGGCCAGGATTACGTGGCCAACGTGGAGACGGTGACCGAGTGCCCGGACGGACCGCAGCCCTGCACCAACATGATCACTCACTTCATCGACATGGCGCTGCCGGAGCCGGTGCTGGCCAGCGTCATCATCAACCTGCAGTTCCAGGGCGACGTCACCAAGAACCTGCTGCAGTCGCTGGGCCAGCTGAACCTGAACCTGACGGCCATCGGGGACACGACCGTGCAGCCTCCGGACGACAACGACACCGTCTTCCAGATGCTGCTGATCGTGGTGGGCTCGGTGCTGGGCGGCATCCTGGCGCTCACCTGCATCACCTCCTGCATCCACACGCGCAAGTGAGGACCGCGGCACACACACACAAATAGGTACACATGCACCAGTGAGGACGCCTGGGGACACACACTAGTGAGGACCGGCCAGGGATATGCACACAAGTGAGGACCGCGCAGAGGATACACCGCACCAGTCGGCACCTTTGTCTCCATTCTGATTGGTTTCTCTCCGTTACCGCCCTGTGTGTCTCCATCTCTACCGCTGTATTTCCATAACAGCAGCTGCGTCTCTCGATTGCCTACCATGCTGTGTCTCCGTAACTACCGCTGCTTTTCGAATTGGACCGCTGTGTCGTAGGCGGCGGAACGGGGCACTGGGCAACGTGCCCCCTTTGATTTTGGCATTTTAACATTAGCCCGATGGGCGTTGCATGGAAAGAATGGGACCAAAAGTCAGCAGTGTCCCCTCCCCCCTTAACCCGCGCACCGACGGGGGTCTGCGCCAACTAAAAACCGACGAGGGGGGGGGGGCGGATGACCACCACCCCCTCCTGAGATCTCGAGAACGAAGCAAGATGGCGACAAGCGGTAAACGGCATAGGGTACACACGGACAAGGTCTACAATTTTTATAAAGGTCATTTTCAGGTCAGGTCAAAGATGACGTCACAGGGGTCAAAAAAGTCAAAATGGTGGCGCTAGATATGGAGAGTTTTTCTCGAATAACTTTCGAATAAGTCAGGAAAGGGACAAACTAAGGGCATCATCGTGATCCTCTCGTCAATCCGCATCGAATGATATATGTTGACCTCGAAAGGTCAAGGTCAAAGGTTGACCTCAGGTCACGTGACCTCGAGGTCATCATGTATATCATTCGATGCGTCTTGACGAGCTGAACACAATGAGACCATCCGCGCGGCTGTATCTTGTTCCTGTACGGAGTTATTGGCCAAAAACCGCTGGTGACCTTTGGTGACGTCACATGACCTTACAGCTGCCCAACAGCAAAACAGACCTCAAGGTAGTGAAGGTTGATCGTATATGAAGTCATGTATGGTATATGGGGTCATTCCGACCCGTTTTAGTGGTAAAAACAGGGAGTTGATTTTCCCCCATTGACATATAATGGGGAGGTCGAGAAATTGACCTGACCTTAGGTCACCGATATCAAAATTCCGAGATAAACAAATTGTAGCTACTAATGACCTCATAACATCCTGCAACTTTCAAAGGCCTCCGACATCTACTGTAGCTCTGGCCTCTGGCACGGTGACAAAGTTGCAAAAAAGTGACTTGAGGTTGGGTCATTCAAAGTGACCTGGTGACCTGACCTTAAAAGTTAGGAGGTGCAGACTTGCACATCATGTGTAAAATTGATGAGAAAATAGTCGTACTAAATTTCGCGGCGCGTAGCTCCCGCGGTTTTCCCGCTATTCGCGAAAAACCCCCGTCGGTGCGCGTTTAACCCGAGGCCCGTAGGGGGGCCGAAACGGCCCCCTGTCCTTCTCCGTTGATATCTCCTAAACGACTGGAGATATCGCCACCAAACTTTCAGGACTCCTCCGGGAATCAATTTTACACATTGTGACAAAACAATTTGTTAGAGGCTATGATAGGTTGGTTACAAATGACGTCAGAATGACGTCATGTTCTGTCATTTTCGACCGTAAAAAGAACTTCGGAAGAAGAGCTGTCAGGCCTACAGCCTTTAAGATACAGAAAAATGATCGGACATTAAAGGTATAGAATTGACATGGCTACAAAACTGTCATCTCGGATTTTTGAAATTTTTGAGTTCTGACCCCGAACAATCAAAAATGCATTTTTTTTATATATTAGCTAAAAATCCAAAAAGTTTTTTGAGTTTCGAAAAAAACGGAATATATGTGATAGTACCTACCGTCTTCTATCTACCTATATACCAAATTTCTGCTCGATATCTCATTTTTTGGCCAAGTTAGGTGTAGCGAAAAAACTGTTCAAAATGATGACGTCAAATTTTCAAGCTCCATTTTTGGCAATTCTAAACCACGTAGGGCAAAACAAAGACCACTATTGGACTCCCCGTGACAAGTTGCATCGAGTCGATACCCATTTTATGCAAAAATATCAACTTTGAAATTTGACCTAATTTGATCTGACTTTGACCTGATCTTCACCAAAACGTGACCTAAGCTGGCCCCAAAGGCTGCCTGAGTGCCTGACCCACATAATTGCGTTTGTCATGTAAAATGTACCATAAAACATGTATCACACGACACTTTCATATTGTGACCCCCAGTAGTGACCTGACCTCTGTGACCTGACCTGGTATCAGTGACCTCAGATAACGAAGTAGGGGAGAGTGGGGTGGGTTGTATCAGTTTTTACTCCGAGACCCATAACCTCGTAACTATCCGTGATAAACTCATGATTTCCATACTATCCCCTTCCTTGATTCTTCTGCTTTTTTGTGCAAAGTAACTTTTCCGCTACCTCCACCAGTTTTTCTTCTACGGTCTCCCGAATAGAACAATGTTTTTTATACAACTTGCCCCATGGCTTGGGTGAGTTGTATCACATGGTGGGGTAATTTGTATCATCACTATTTCACGTTTCAGGGAGTGTGCTTGTTACTGGTTTTGAACATAGCAACAACATTAAATGGGGTTAATACAATGTATAGGTATACTCAAAGGCTTCACTTTATTAGACCAAACTTAGGTCAGGCACGTATCCAGGATTTCGCTCAGGGGGGGGGGGGCGACAGCCGAGAAGGGCCCGGAGGTCAGCCAAAAGGGGCCCCACAGCGACTGCCTATCCTGGCATGTAAAAATTCGAGAATGTCGAAAAAACAGCAAATTTACGATAGAATTTGGCATTGTAAATGAAAATGCATTGTCTTGCGTTTCTCGACCTTGATAACATGTTTGCAGTTAGCTTCCGTTGAAGTTCGTTTTTGTAGTTCACTTCCGTTGAAGTTCGTTAACCCGCGCCCGGCCGGGGGGGGGGCTGTTTGAACACCTCCTCCTTGCGGTTTTGCGTGGATATAAAAAAGAGGGATGAATCTTATCTACAGATATGAAAATTTTACACCCAGGTCGCTCAAGGTCAGGTCACCAAACCACGTCAAGTGACCTCACCTCAGAAAAGGTTAGAATGCTCGCCATAGCAACACCGACTGAACGATCGGCTTGAAACTTTTAGTGATTGATAAGAGTAACAGTATGTATAAAATGATTATCTCGAAATTTGCATACCGGTGGTGACATAAGGTCAAGTCAATTTTTGCGCCCTCTCCATTAGGTTTTATAAATGTGAGAAAATCGAAAGGTGCCTCTTTAAGGCAAACGTCATCCTAGGCACCCTCAATCACCTGGTTACATAACAAATGACAACCTAAATCGGAAATTTGTACCCGTGACCCCTCCTTATGTCTATGGGGTCATCTCAGGTCACGAAACGTCTCCACAGCTTTTGACAATAGCATTTGTTAGAGACACGCTAGAGCGTTGAAAACACCTTAGATGTGTTCAGGCCTTATCGACGATACGGTTTGACGGATGTGCAACATGACCTTTCAGGTCAGGTCACCTTGAATTTAGTTCAAATTTTCTAAATGACCTGATAAGGTCAAATTATATGTAGTTCATTCGACGCGTCTCGACGAGAGTAACATGATGCTGAGAAAAGAAATGTCGTGCCTTTTCCTGAGTCGAAAATTGTTAAAGAAAAAAAGTGTTTCATAAAAACGACTATTTTAAAAGTTTTTTCTCTCAAGAGGCTAAACCGTTAACCCGAGCACTGACGGGGGGGGGGGCTGTTATCCGCCCCCCCCCCCCACTTGAGGTTATCGTGAATGCGAAATTTGGCATGACTATTTTCTCATTAATTTTACACATGGTGTGCAAGTTTGAACCTCCTAACTTTTAAGGTCAGATCACCAGGTTACTTCGAATGACCCAACCTCAAATCACTTTTTTGCAACTTTGTCACGTCGTGTCAGAGCTACAGTAGATAACGGAGTATGATTCGATGCGGATTGACGAGAGGATTACGATGGTGCCCTTAGTTTGTTCCTAGTTTGGCTAATTCGAAAGTTATTCGAGAAAAACTCTTCATATCTAGCGCCGCCATTATGACTTTTTTTACCCCTGTGACGTCATCTCTGACCTGATCTGGAAATGACCTAATTAAAAATTGTAGACCTTGTCCGTGCGTACCCCATGCCGTTTAGGTACCGCTTGTCGCTATCTTGCTTCGTTCTTGAGATCTCAGGGGGCGGGCGGTCATCCGCCCCCCCCCCCCCTCCGTCGGTTCTAAGTTGGCGCGGACCCCCGTCGGTGCGCGGGTTAATCGCAGGTCAATTCTGAGAACAGTTTACGGAAAGAACGTTAAAAGAACTATTGAATGCATTTTTTGTGGCGCTGCAGCTCTGTTTGTACCCGGGTTATGCGCCGGAGTTGTCAAACAATGTTGAAATAGGCAAAATGTGACCTTTGCTGACTTATGGTGACCTGACCTTTGACCTGACCTAGAAAATGACCGAGTTACTTTCGGCATGATTTTTTTACGCTCTTCCGAATGCCACGTACGCTTACGTGTCGCTACGTGGCCCAGGAGCCGAGTTAGAGAGAGAGGGTGTTCAAACGCCTCCCCCACCGCCTGTCCCAAACGCCATCCGTGGCGCAACTATGGAGCTCATTTTGTTCGGAGAACTGTAAACAGGAGCAGCCCCATGAGGTCAGTCGAAAGGGTCCCATCATCGGCTGTTGCCTGTTCCTCGGGCCCCATGGCCTGGGCAGGGCCTTCTCAGCGGGCCCTTCCGTTTCTGGGGCCCGGCCAGGACAAGCTGTTTCTGAGACTGGGCACGGAAGTGTATATCTGGGCTCGCTTTCTTGATACGTTGTCGAGGCCGAGGGACCAATACTTAAGCTCAAAAGCCTGCTTCAAGGCTTTCTGAGCGGGCCCTTCCGCTTTTGTAGACCTCCCCGGGCCCCCGGTTGTCATTGGCTTGGCCCGGTCCGCTTGTGGGGCCCGGCTAGGGGCCCATATGAGCACCGGCAAGACCCTATGGGCCCTTTTTGGACCCGAAAGCCTGGGCAAGATCTTCTCAGCGGGCCCTTCCACATCTAGGGCACAGACAGGCCCTGTGACTGGGCACGGAAGAGGATTTTTTCGGATCCGCTAACCATAACTTCTCCGGGGCCAATTAGCTCAAAAGCGGTACCTTTGGGCCCGATAAGGGACCCGTTTGGAGTCCGGCAGGGCCATAGGGGCCCTTCTTCAAGCTCGAAGGCTCGAGCATATCCTTCTGAACGGGTCTTTCCGCTTTTGGGGCCCTGCCGGGCTCCAAATTGCCCTCGCTCTGCCCAAAAGTGGGCCGAAGGGCCCAGTTACGGACCTGTTTGTGGCCCGGCAGGGCCCCAGGGGCCCATCCTCGAACCAAAAAATTCGAACAAATCCTTCTGAACATGCCCTTCCGCTTTTTGGCCCAGCCGACCCCAAATTGTTCCTGGCTAGGCCCCAAAGCGGGCCCTTCGGGCCCGCTTTCTTGCTGCCTAGCGGGCCCTGCCGGGCCCGCTTTTGGGGCCCGGCAGGGCCCAGGGGGGGGGGGGCGACCCCCCCGTCGCCCCCCCCCTTGGATACGTCCCTGACTTAGGTCAATGCAATCCGAACGAAACATCAACAGACTAGACGCAAAAGTGGCCCGTTAAGAGCAAAGAAGCCTACACATTGTGCCGAAATGGAACGAGCATTGACTAGCTACCTAAAACGCGAGCCAGGGCTTAGCTTTCGCGATCAAAAGCAACATACCCATACATACATACATACATACATACATACATACATGTTACAACATACCCCACCCGGCTCTGATACAACATGTACCTAGCCGCCATCTTGGAAAAAAACATCCTAGTGCTAAAAAAAACAGCGGACAGCTGGAGAAATCCGTTTTCACTCACGCAGCCTTAGAACCTACCCTCACCACCGCTACGGAGCTCTTTCAAATTCGCGCACATCTAAATGCCCAGAACACGCATTTTCTTGCAACTTATTTTTTAGAATGACATTAAAAAAACATAAAATCGGCTCTCACCTCGAGACGCGTCCACTCAGCCACAAGACAGAACAGGGAAAGATGGCGCCCGGAAAACCTCGTCGGCTGGTCGTGTCGCGAGCGCCATCCATTGGATAAGTTTGGCACAATTCGCCCTGATACAACTTGGACATGATACAACTCTCCCCGCTCTCCCCTACCTATGTGTTTGACGAACAATGTACTATAGATGGTTTCCAATAACTTACCAATTTCCTCGATTTCACAACACATTTCTTGAAATGCCTGTGAACGGTGAAAATCCGACCATTGACCTGACCTGTGACGTCATCGGTTTGACCTATGTCAATGAAATTAGGTCACAAGGTAGTTCCGCGGTGGGGCTATCGAACGCTGTTTGAAATTTGAAAATCGGCCGGTAAATTTCCGAGATCTTAAGGGGGGGCCGAAACGCCCCCCCCCCCCGTACAGGTCGTAGGGTCCGCCGGTAGCCCTACAGGGCGCGGGTTAATTGAAGGTGTTCCACCGCCACTGCGCTGTGTCTCTCCATAGCCACAGCTGTATCCCCCAATTACCACCGCTATATCTCTCCATTACCACCGCTA
This sequence comes from Amphibalanus amphitrite, assembly GCF_019059575.1. Classification (NCBI taxonomy): domain Eukaryota; kingdom Metazoa; phylum Arthropoda; class Thecostraca; order Balanomorpha; family Balanidae; genus Amphibalanus; species Amphibalanus amphitrite. The sequence continues at coordinate 36,776 of NW_024883366.1, forward strand.
TATATCTCCGTTACCACCGCTGTATCCCCCAATTACCACCGCAGTGTCTCTCCATTACCACCGCTGTGTGTCTCCATTACCACCGCTATATCTCTCTCCATTACCACCGCTATATCTGTCCATTACCACCGCTGTGTCTCCCCATTACCACCGCTGTATTTCCCCATTACCACTGCTGTCTCCCCATTACCACCGCTGTATTTCGCCATTACCACCGCTGTATTTCCCCATCACCACCGGTATGTCTCTCCATTACCATCGCAGTGTCTCTCCATTACCACCGCTGTGTCTCCCCATTACCACGGCTGTATTTCGCCGTCACCACCGGTGTGTCTGCGGCAGGCTGCGCCGCCAGGTGAAGGCGCTCTCCATTAACGCGTTCGGCTCGCGCGACTCGGGGATGCAGGCGGCCGGTCTGGCCGTGCCCGGCACGAACGTCTACCAGGGCGCCAACCCCATCTACGACACAGAGGAGCGGGCCGCAGACGCCGGCAGGTGAGTTCAGAGGGACGACCGGGGGACGACCGGGGTACGGAGTTCAGGGGGACGACCGGGGTACGGAGTTCAGAGGGACGACCGGGGTACGGAGTTCAGAGGGACGACCGGGGTGCGGAGTCAGAGGGACGACCGGGGTACGGAGTTCAGAGGGACGACCGGGGTACGGAGTTCAGAGGGACGACCGGGGTACGGAGTTCAGGGGGACGACCGGGGTGCGGAGTTCAGTGGGACGACCGGGGTACGGAGTTCAGGGGGACGACCGGGGTACGGAGTTCAGAGGGACGACCGGGGTACGGAGTTCAGAGGGACGACTGGGGTACGGAGTTCAGAGGGACGACCGGGGTACGGAGTTCAGAGGGACGACCGGGGTACGGAGTTCAGAGGGACGAGGGGTACGGAGTTCAGAGGGACGACCGGGGTACGGAGTTCCGAGGGACGACCGGGGTACGGAGTTCAGAGGGACGACCGGGGTACGGAGTTCAGAGGGACGACTGGGGTACGGAGTTCAGAGGGACGACCGGGGTACGGAGTTCAGAGGGACGACCGGGGTACGGAGTTCCGAGGGACGACCGGGGTACGGAGTTCAGAGGACGACCGGGGTACGGAGTTCAGAGGGACGACTGGGGTACGGAGTTCAGAGGGACGACCGGGGTACGGAGTCAGAGGGACGACCGGGGTACGGAGTTCAGGGGGGACGACCGGGGTACGGAGTTCAGAGGGACGACCGGGGTGCGGAGTTCAGAGCGACGACCGGGGTACGGAGTTCAGAGCGACGACCGGGGTACGGAGTCAGAGCGACGACCGGGGTACGGAGTCAGAGCGACGACCGGGGCACGGAGTTCAGAGGGACGACCGGGGCACGGAGTCAGCCGGGACGGACGGCCGGGCCGCGCGCGGGGTCGAGGGGGGGGGGGCACGGTGCCGTGGGGGGGGGGGGCGGAGAGACGAGCCCGGGGGCGGGGACGGAGGAGGTATAAATCTGAGGGCGTCTGACGTGCGTACAGAGGGGCTCGGTGTGACGTGTAAGGGGGAAGGGCCGTCTGCGTACCGCGTAGTGTAGTTAGAGGGAGAGGAGAAGGTCAAAGAAATATTCAAATGTGGACTGCCGCCCGCCGCACTGAGAAAAATCCTGACTCCGCATGACACCCCAGGGGGAGTTCACCAAAACGACACCCCAAAACTCCCAGATGGTACTCCTCATTACACCCCCTCCAAAACTCTCCATTACACCCCAAAACTTCCCTCGAGAAACTCTCTGTAACTCTCCCTACCGTTTTAGAAAACTCTTCATTTCTCTCCTTTACCCTATCAAAACAAACAACATACTCCCTGAAACTCCCTTCCATTACTCTCAATGACTCTCTCACTGCCTCAAAATTACTCCCGATTACTCCATTCCATTTCCCCAAAACTCCGTTTACAGCTTCATGGTATACCTCTAGTTAGTCCCCATCAGACTCACCCAAACTTCCCATCACTCCACTCCAGCCCCCCCCCCCCCCGAAAATAAATATTGGACGAATAGCGTAACCACCCAAAGCTCGTGTACCGAAGCACAGATAAAAAAATATATTTCAAGAAATGTGTATTCATAGTTCGGGGCGGTGGGAGGCTTAAAAAATTGACAAACGTTTCGACATCCCGCCGCGGCACGCTCTCCGGGGATCTCACTTCATATGCTACACGGTCGCGAGTTTTGATGTAAAAAATCCAAAAGGCGGCCTACCACAGCAGGAATGCTTGGTCTGGTGGTGCCGCTACCACCTCCTGGGCCTCGACGAATACTGCGTCTTCTTCGTCCGGCTCTCCTTTCACGATGGTGGGATGATATTTTGCGGGCCTCCGTTGGCTTCCGACGTGTCTTGCGGGATGCGCTGCAGGCTCTCCAGCTCATTTCCTGCAAAATGTTAATAACCATGAAATTATACGTACACTTAACATTGCGTGGGAGGAAATGGGGGAGAAAGAAAAAGAGAAGGAGGGAAATAATGAAGGAGGGAGGGAGGGAAGGAGAGGGGGATGAAGGAAGGAAGGAAGGAAGGAAGGAAGGAAGGAAGGAAGAAGGAAGGAAGGGGGAGGGAAGGAAGGAAGGAAGGAAAGGAAGGAAGGAAGGAGGAGGAAGGAAGGAAGGAAGGAAGGAAGGAAGGAAGGAAGGAAGGAAGGAAGGGAGGGAGGGAGGGAGGGAGGGAGGGAGAGAGGGAGAAAGAAAGGGAGAGGAGGGGAGGTGAAGGAGGAGTGAGGAAGGAAGTGAGGAAAGATGGAAGGAAGAAATCAGGGAGGAGACTGAGAGGTAGGCAGAGTTTAATTTTCTGGCTCTGCTTTGAAAGCCCTTCAAATTTGATAATTGTCATTGACATGGATATTAAAACAATCGGACAATAACAAAGGATTCATGACGTGTACCTAAAGCTTGTGTAATACTTACTTTCCATTTATTCGAGGGAAATAATGCATGACATTTGCCAATACCTAGAAACTCAGAGCATGCTGTTTCCGATCTTTATCTCACTCAGGAACGAAACAAATCAATTACCCTTACTGAGACCATTCCAGCCCATCGAGAACATGGGGTTACCATAAGTTCTCATCACAGCATTATAACACTTTGCACTATAAAGCATGATGAGAAATACAGCTAAGCTTACCTTTAAATCCAAAGAAAGGTCCAATTATCCGTTACTGTATAGGTCAGGTCCGTCGAAGGCAACACGCTCTTCACTAACACCTCGCCCGCCGCCCCGCACAACGTGCTGTATACTATACGCGCAAAAGATGGCGGCCACCGGCAGCCTCGCGACGTATGCTAAAACCCCTTCGTAACTCCCCTTTTACTCCTGTCGGAACGTTCGGGAAAAGTTTTTTTCGGGAGTAATGGAGAGCTGCGTCACAGAGTTATGGGGTGTCACACATGGAGTCATTTCGTCATCCATTAAGAACTCTTGAAAACTCTTTCGCAAAATGAGGAAGGCTCAAAGTTACCCTAGAACACACTCAATAACTCTGCTGGAAAGGGTGTTATCGATGGTTTTCAGGAGTTCTTAGGGGAGCATTTTCAAGAGTTTTGACCCATATGGAGTCAATTTTTTTCTCAGTGCGCAGATTGCTCTAACACGTCACCTGTTTCTGGCAGTGATAATTCGCCTGATTATCGCGACGACTTAGTAGCGCCCCTGTGCGCGGACGTAGCACACTGACAGTCCTCCCTCCCCCAGTGTCCTGAGCGGGGACTTGGTGCTGATCGGACCCCTCCCTCCCCCAGTGTCCCAGCGGGGACTCGGTGCTGATCGGACCCCCCCCCTCCCCCAGTGTCCTCAGCGGGGACTCGGTGCTGATCGGACCCCCTCCCCTCCCCCAGTGTGTCCGGGGACTCGGTGCTGATCGGACCCCCCCTCCCCCAGTGTCTCAGCGGGACTCGGTGCTGATCGGACCCCCTCCCCTCCCCCAGTGTGTCCAGCGGGGACTCGGTGCTGATCGGACCCCCTCCCCTCCCCAGTGTCTCAGCGGGACTCGGTGCTGATCGGACCCCCTCCCTCCCCCAGTGTGTCCAGGGGACTGTGTGCTGATCGGACCCCTCCCTCCCCCAGTGTGTCCAGCGGGGACTCGGTGCTGATCGGACCCCTCCCTCCCCCAGTGTGGTGGGGACTGTGTGCTGATCGGACCCCCTCCCCTCCCCCAGTGTGTCCAGCGGGGACTCGGTGCTGATCGGACCCCTCCCTCCCCCAGTGTGTCCAGCGGGGACTGTGCTGATCGGACCCCCTCCCCTCCCCAGTGTGTCCAGCGGGGACTGTGTGCTGATCGGACCCCCTCCCCTCCCCCAGTGTCAGCGGGGACTCGGTGCTGATCGGACCCCCTCCCTCCCCAGTGTGTCCAGCGGGGACTGTGTGCTGATCGGACCCCTCCCCTCCCCAGTGTGTCCAGCGGGGACTCGGTGCTGATCGGACCCCTCCCCTCCCCCAGTGTGTCCAGCGGGGACTCGGTGCTGATCGGACCCCTCCCCTCCCCAGTGTGTCCTGGGGACTCGGTGCTGATCGGACCCTCCCCTCCCCAGTGTGTCTAGCGGGGACTCTGTGCTGATCGGACCCCCTCCCTCCCCCAGTGTTCAGGGGACTCTGTGCTGATCGGACCCCTCCCCTCCCCCAGTGTGTCCAGCGGGGACTCGGTGCTGATCGGACCCCCTCCCCTCCCCCAGTGTGTCCAGCGGGGACTCGGTGCTGATCGGACCCCTCTCCCTCCCCCAGTGTGTCCAGCGGGGACTGTGCTGATCGGACCTCCCTCCCCCAGTGTGTCCAGTGGGGACTGTGCTGATCGGACCCCCTCCCCTCCCCCAGTGTGTCCAGCGGGGACTCGGTGCTGATCGGACCCCCTCCCCTCCCCAGTGTGTCCAGCGGGGACTCGGTGCTGATCGGACCCCCCCTCCCCCAGTGTGTCCAGCGGGACTCGGTGCTGATCGGACCCCCTCCCCCAGTGTGTCCAGCGGGGAGGTGGCTGATCGGACCCCCCCCTCCCCCAGTGTCCAGCGGGGACTCGGTGCTGATCGGACCCCCTCCCTCCCCAGTGTGTCCAGCGGGGACTGTGTGCTGATCGGACCCCCTCCCCTCCCCCAGTGTGTCCAGCGGGGACTCGGTGCTGATCGGACCCCCTCCCTCCCAGTGTGTCCAGCGGGGACTCGGTGCTGATCGGACCCCCTCCCCTCCCCCAGTGTGTCCAGCGGGGACTCGGTGCTGATCGGACCCCCTCCCCTCCCCAGTGTTTCCAGTGGGGACTCGGTGCTGATCGGACCCCCTCCCCCAGTGTGTCCAGCGGGGACTCGGTGCTGATCGGACCCTCCCCTCCCCCAGTGTGTCCAGCGGGGACTCGGTGCTGATCGGACCCTCTATGCCCTCCCCAGTGTGTCCAGCGGGGACTCTGTGCTGATCGGACCCCCTCCCCTCCCCCAGTGTGTCCAGCGGGGACTCGGTGCTGATCGGGGTGGAGGACGCCCCGGAGTTCGCCAGCTCTGGCCAGCGGCGCGGCCAGCCCGTCTCGCACGCCAACCCGGCCTACCAGCCGGAGCCGGAGCAGGCGGCGGAGCCCGCCGACCGGCTGGACGTGGACCCGGGCGTGTTCGACGAGAACAGCCGCCACATGCCCACCTTCGAGCCGGACGACGACGACGAGCCGACCGCCGGCCAGTCGCCGTTCGCCGGGAGCGGCGAGTCGCCGTTCGGCGGCGGCGCCACTCAGAACCCGCTGTTCGGGGCCGAGATGAGCGCCGACGGCGACCTGAGCGACGGCGGCACGCACTTCTGAGCGGCGGCGGCCGACTCGGGCGAGCCGCGGCCCAACCCCCGGGAGGAGGGCGCTGCAGGGTGGCCGAAACCCCCGGGAGGAGGGCGCCGCAGAGTGGCCGAACCCCGGGAGGAGGTCGCTGCAGAGTGGCGGGGATGAGGTTGGGAGTGTATGGAGAAGCGGCGGATGCTGTTGAAGGGAATGTATGGCGGGAAGCGCTGCGGGTATTTTGGGGCCAATGTTGATCGATACCTATGGTACACCTGCGCCTGTTGTGTCTACATATAGCGGGTCGGAGTGAAGTGAAGGTGAGGTGCCTGATTGGGCCACCACTGCGGCGGGTTGGTGGGAGGCGGCGCAGGATGGGGCGATCAGAGGGGAGCCGCGCCCGGCAGAGGTGACAGTGCGCCAGGTGAGGTCTGTAATTCTGCGCCAGGTGAGGTCTGTGATTCTGCGGGCGCCGACAGACCCGGGGAGGCTATGCGAGGACGGGACCAGTGAGTGCACCCGGGGCGGTCTGGCTGATTGGCCAGCCGTAGAAAACAGGCCAAATTAGGCATAGGGACAATGAGTAGTAGGGGTGGAATCAGTCAGGGCCTGCAGCGGATCCCGTGTGAATTATATCTGACATGACACGGGTGGGTATTTTCGTGTATCAACCTTAGGACGAGTGATTCAAGACGCGGCCGGCGATACTACCGCCTGGGCCGCCCGGTGATTGATTTGTGATAGGGACTGGGTATATGCTGGGGGCGTGGAAAGACGCGCCATGTTTTTCACGATGAATTGTGTCGCTTACTAGTCCACTAAATGCATCACGGGTGAATTCGTTTTATTAGGGTTGTTGTTACTGACGAGTTGTAGTGGGTAGTAAACATACCTATTTATTATCCCTTTACGCACTGACCCGACAGTACTGGAGATTGTCGAGGGCTACGGCAGTGGGCCCGCAATGTCTGAGAATGATGCGTGATTTACCTGTCCCCGCGCTGTGGGGGGACTGGCACAGCTCTAGTGTCCAGACTCGGGACTCACACGGTAGCTGAGTTCCTGTTACAGCTGCCACCATGGGACGGTCAGTGAAATGAATACAGCTGAAATGAACGGATGAAATGATCTCTGACATCAGCCGGGGCAGAGGGCACCATACGGACCGCCGATCTGCTCAGAAGTATATAGCGCGTCGGACAGGCACTGGTGAGCCAGTGCGGCGTCCGAGCATCCGCACGGGGGGGGGGGCGTGTTGAACCCGCTCAGTCTCAGCCGGTGAGGCCGCCGACACCGCCATCACCTCAGCCTAACTATACCTATCTTCAATGGGCACAGAGGATGTTCTCCTATTTGTAACACAGCAGTGAGTTGCAGTTCTCCGTGATGCAGAGCCACCCTGCTGCTATAATGTCGGCTGTTTCTGCCGAGTCCCTTCTCTTCGAGCTCCGTAACTAACGTCGCCGCCGGAGCCTGTTCCTCCGCCGGTCTCTCCGTCAGTCTACGCTGCTGTCTGGTCAGACCTCGACACACACAGACGGCGGTGTCCCGCTGCTCTCTGATCACACACAGACGGCGGTGTACTGTGTCCCGCTGCTCTCTGATCACACAGACGGCGGTGTACTGTGTCCCGCTGCTCTCTGATCACACACAGACGGTGGTGTACTGTGTCCCGCTGCTCTCTGATCACACACAGACGGTGGTGTCCCGCTGCTCTCTGATCACACACAGACGGTGGTGTACTGTGTCCCGCTGCTCTCTTACACACACAGACGGTGGTGTACTGTGTCCCGCTCCTCTCTGATCACACAGACGGTGGTGTACTGTGTCCCGCTGCTCTCTGATCACACACAGACGGTGGTGTACTGTGTCCCGCTGCTCTCTGATCACACACCACGGTTCGTCGGAAGGTCATCTCAGGCTCAAAAGAAACGATATATACCATTCGAAAGCTGACGGTGAGCTGAATCCAAAAATGTAAATTTTATCAAAATCGATCGATGGCCTTTTTTGAAAATTACGTTTTTGTAAAAACTTAATAATCTTTTATTCAACGGGCTGTCCTGGACATTCTTGAAACATAAACATGTATTTTTGAGTTCCAGTGAAAGCTGAATGCCAAAAGAACAATATTTAGCGAAGCAACATTTCCAAACATTAACCCTCGCATGTGTAGGGGGGGGGGGGGTCGGATGGACCCCCCCCCATGGTTTTTCGCGAATAACTCGCGTAAAAAGCGGCCGATCGCGACGAAACTTTCAGTACCCTCGCATTGATCAATTTTACACCTACCCTGAAAATTTCATGACCCTGACCCAAATGACCTTTGACCTGTGACCTCTTTTCCGAGACCATGTTTGGCCGGAATCGCGATTTCGCGTATGTCGGCTCGCACTAGCCGCGTGTTTGCAAGCTTTTCGTGGTTTCAAACGTTCAAACATGTGATTTGATGTTACTCCCGTGTGTGTCAAGGTCACCTGAAGGTCAGGTCAGGTCATTGACCTTTGGTGACCTCGGGTGACCTCGGGTCACTTTTTCGAGTTTTACATGTTTCTAGGCTAGTTTTTGGAGCTGAATTCGAATTTAGCAACCATTTGAACATTTACGAAGTAGTTTTGGTGACTTCGTAACATGTTACGAAGCTGTCAGAGGCGGTTGACACGTACTACGAATACCCGTCACGACGCCTTCTGGTTGACCTGACCTGACCTGACCCGACCTGGTCTAAATGCTTCAAGACATCATCTGTGATCAAAACTAACACGATATTCGTGATCAGCACCCCGAAAAACCCCTTAGCAGCCACACTTTACGACTTTCTAACAGGTCCCGATTTTCCCGACTTTGGGTCATTGACCTGACCTGGAAGGTCAACCAATGACCTAGGACCTTAAAATTGGGTATCATCGGCTTCCTCTCGTCACGGGCAACACGCTCGTTTTTTCCGCGAAGCTCTAGCTCGATCAGGGGCCAAACGGCAAGGGGGGGGGGTCCAACCGACCCCCCCCCCCCTACACATTAGAAGCTGGCAAACGCCGCACACATGCGAGGGTTAATATGCGTCTCCCACAGCCGAAAATAAGGCGCAATCACACAGCTCAGTGTCACGGTGGACCAAAGTCAGCCACACAGAAGCGTGAAATGACCCTTATCGACTCGCAGACCCGGCGCTCTCGGCCCGCCTGACCGGCCACGGAAAGAACGTTCGGCTCTCGTTCTACTAAACAAATGTCATATTTGTCAGTTCACATCGCTATTAAAGTTATTCAGGATACCTGTGAAGAAAAATCATTGTTCTGTCATCCTCACATCATGCATTAATTTGCATTTGTTCACACTGGCGGATCCAGGCTTGCGTTTTGGGGGGGGCCAACTCATGCGGAGCCAAACCTAGGGTACCCCCAAATCCTGTTTTCTCATCGGATTTAGGCCACTTATTTTTCGTCACAGCTCTGACACTATTAATTTTTTTAACTAAAAGAAAAATATATAAATGGTAGTCCACCCGACCCATGCCTTTATATTACTTTGTGAACACTTACCATTGCTTTTGTCGACCAGTTAACCCGCTTCGAGTCAGTTCTTGGGTCCCTTTGCGGGCCGGGAGGTGGTAAAACACCCCCAGTCTAACTCGGCTCCTGGGCCACGCACTGATTGAACTATGTTTCATTATCGTTTGGGGGAGGGGCAAACGGGCCACTTTAGGCCTCTAGGAAAGGGGCATGGCCCTAAATGCCCCCTCCCTGGATCCGCCAGTGTAAGACACCATTGGAGCTGCAGCTGGGTACCTCAGACGTCAGGGTACGCCCTCAGATGTATAGGACTTGCGTGGAGACCTCTTATGCTGTAGTGGACTGAAAGGACCCAAAGGAGCCCGTCTAGGGCTCCCGGAGAATGGAGATAGACGTGGGCCCTCAGGAGCCCGCCAGAGCCCCCAATGAGGGATAAGTGAGGGATACCAAGTGCCTGCAATTGCATATTGCATAAGCCATAACGCCTTTACAAATCAATATATTATGTATCAGTGGCAGATACAAGGGGGCCACATGGGTCATGACCCCCCTTGGTGCCCGGGGGCACCACCGGCCAAGCAGGGGCACCACCGGCCTAGCAGGAGCACCACCAGCCCGCCAGGGGCACCACAGGCCTAGCAAGGGCACCACGGGCCTGTGACGGGTCCCACAGGCTTGTCAGGGACACCCCAGGTCTGTCAGGGACACCAGAGACCTGCCAGGGGCACCACCGGCCTCGCAGGGGCACCATGGGCCTGTTAGGGGCACCAGAGGCCTAGCAGGGGTACCACAGGCCTTACAGGGGCACCACCGGCCTTGCAGGGGCACCAGAGGCCTAGCAGGGGCACCACAGTCCTGTCAGGGCCCAGGGGCACCAGGGGCCTAGCAGGGGCACCACAGGCCTGCCAGGGGCACCACCGGTCTAGCCTTTACAAATCAATATATTATGTATCAGTGGCAGATCCAAGGGGGGCCACATGGGTCATGACCCCCCTTGGTGCCCGGGTGGTGCCTGTCAGGGGCACCACCGGCCTAGCAGGGGCACCACCAGCCCGCCAGGGGCACCACAGGCCTAGCAAGGGCACCACGGGCCTGTGAGGGGCCCACAGGCTTGTCAGGGGCACCCCAGGTCTGTCAGGGACACCAGAGACCTGCCAGGGGCACCACCGGCCTCGCAGGGGCACCATGGTCCTGCCAGGGGCCCTGCCGGCCTCGCAGGCATCACGGCATCACGCAGGGGCACCTTGGGCCTGTCGGGGACATCACGGGCCTGTTGGGGGCGCTTTAGGCTTGTCAGGGGCACCGCAGTCCTGTCAGGTCCCAGGGGCATCGGCAGCCTAGCAGGGGCACCCTAGGCCCGCCAGAGCCACCACAGGCCTGCCAGGGTCCAGGGGCACCACAGGCCTAGCAAGGGCACCATGGACCTGTCAGGGGCACCTCAGGCTCCCGTGCCCCCCCCCCCCCCTGGATCGGCCAGTGATGCCACACCACGCGAAACACCGCCAACTACCAGCTGCCGCGCCATAAACACGTGCCAACAACAGTCTTTTTTTAAGGTCGACTCCTCTCGCGCAACTTTTGACTGACCCTCACTGCTACCATATTGCTTCCATATTATGCTGTGGAAAGCTTTACTTCACCAAGTGGCTAAAAACCTCCATCAAGGTATATTTTCTTAGCATTTTTTTCGGACGTTTTGGGGGGGGCCAAACCGGCCACTTTAGGCCTTTGGGGGGGGCCATGGCCCCCGTGGCCCCCCCTGGATCCGCCAGTGTTTGTTCATGTCTGCTTTGCTCAATTGAGCTTGGTATCATGCCCATATAAGGAAAATTGGCCGCGCTGAAAGGTCAGAGGCTGCACCGGCCTCAGCTCGGGTGGAGTGGGGGTAGCGCCCGGCGGGGCAGGGTAACCTTTGACCGGTCGCACGGCCGAGCAGCTGTCACCGGTACAGCCTCTGACAGTGAAACCCCGCTCACTTCCCCTGCGCGGGCCATGATCGCAGCTGGATGGAACAAAACATGCATAACAAATGTGTAAAATAAAGCATGTTGTAAATCGAGCAGAACAATGAATTTTCTTCACAGGTATCCTGAATAACTTTAATAGCGATGTGGACAGTTAAACTGACAAATATGACATTTGTTTAGTAGAACGAGAGCCGAACGTTCTTTCCGTGACCGGTCAGGCGGGCCGATAGCGCCGGGTCTGCTAGTCGATAAGGGTCATTTCACGCTTCTGTGTGGCTGACTTTGGTCCATCGTGACACTGAGCTGTGTGATTGCGCCTTATTTTCGGCTGTGGGAGACGCATATTAACGTTTGGAAATATTGTTTCGCTAAATATTGTTCTTTTGGCGTTCAGCTTTCACTGGAACTCAAAAATACATGTTTATGTTTTCAAAAATGTCCGGGACAGCCCGTTGAATAAAAGATTATTAAGTTTTTACAAAACGCAATTTTCAAAAAAGGCTATCGATCGATTTTTATAAAAAATACATTTTTGGATTCAGCTCACCGTCAGCTTTCGAATGGTATATACCGTTTCTTTTGAGCCTGAGATGACCTTCCGACGAACCGTGACACAGACGGTGGTGTACTGTGTCCCGCTCCTCTCTGATCACACACAGACGGCGGTGTACTGTGTCCCGCTGCTCTCTGATCACACAGACGGTGGTGTACTGTGTCCTGCTGCTCTCTGATCACACACAGACGGTGGTGTACTGTGTCACGCTGCTCTCTGATCACACACAGACGGTGGTGTAATGTGTCCCGCTGCTCTCTGATCACACAAGACGGTGACGTACTGTGTCCCGCCGAGTGATCACACACAGACGGTGGTGTTCCGCTGCTCTCTGATCACACACAGACGGTGGTGTACTGTGTCCCGCTGCTCTCTGATCACACACAGATGGTGGTGTACTGTGTCCCGCTGCTCTCTGATCACACACAGACGGCGGTGTCCCGCTGCTCTCTGATCACACACAGACGGTGGTGTACTGTGTCCCGCTGCTCTCTGATCACACACAGACGGTGGTGTACTGTGTCCCGCCGAGTGATCACACACAGACGGTGGTGTCCCGCTGCTCTCTGATCACACACAGACGGTGGTGTATGTCCCGCTGCTCTCTGATCACACACAGACGGTGGTGTACTGTGTCCCGCTCTCTGACCACACACAGACGGCGGTGTACTGTGTACCGCTCCTCTCTGATCACACACAGACGGTGGTGTACTGTGTCCCGCTGCTCTCTGATCACACAGACGGTGCAGTGTCCCGCTGCTCTCTGATCACACACAGACGGCGGTGTCCCGCTGATCTCTGATCACACACAGAGACGGTGGTGTACTGTGTCCCGCTGCTCTCTGATCACACACAGACGGTGGTGTACTGTGTCCCGCCGCTCTCTGATCACACACAGACGGTGGTGTACTGTGTCCCGCTGCTCTCTGATCACACAGACGGTGCAGTGTCCCGCTGCTCTCTGATCACACACAGACGGCGGTGTCCCGCTGATCTCAGATCACACACAGAGACGGTGGTGTGCTGTGTCCCGCTGCTCTTGATCACACAGACGGTGGTGTACTGTGTCCCGCTGCTCTCTGATCACACGCAGATGGCGGTGTACTGTGTCCCGCTGCTCTCTGATCACACACAGACGGTGGTGTCCCGCTGCTCTCTGATCACACACAGACGGTGGTGTCCCGCTGCTCTCTGATCACACACAGACGGTGGTGTCCCCCCTGCTCTCTGATTACACACAGACGGTGGTGTACTGTGTCCCGCCGCTCTCTGATCACACACAAACGGTGGTGTCCTGCTGCTATCTGATCACACAGACAGGGGCGTCGCCGACGGGGGGGTCGGGGGGGTCGTGACCCCCCCACTCTTGAAAACTGGGGGTGTCGACCCCCCCCCTACTTTTTGCGATGCTGAGTATATGCTTTTTAGCTTTTATGTCAGTGAAGCAGGCGTCAGCAACACCAACAAATACATCAGATTCAAAATCACTTCAAGAGCTCCCTAAAGCCAATTAGCCAATTACCTAAAGGTCAATTAGCTGTGGGCGGGGAACACCAGCACAACAATGTTTTTAAGTAGCCCCCATCCTAGTACCTTTTTATCCCTCAAAGGATTGGACGCGCCAAAACTGCCCCGAGCGTTCGTCTGATCGTTTTAAAAAAATGGTCGCAGTCGATTCGTCGGATCAGTACCTAACTACAAAACTACAAACTAGCCTCAGCCCCATGGCTACCGTCACAACTAGCTGTACAGTGCACATGTAGGGGAAAGGGAGTCAGATGGAACCGTCTCGGGCTTTCGCAAAGAAGTCGCGCAAAAAGAGCCGATTGCAACTTCCGGTGCGCTCGAGTTAAATCACCTACTTAAAATAAATCGATATCCCTGATTCAAATAAAGATGACCTTAGTTCACTTTTTCATAACGTGCTTTTAATTGATAGGGTAGTTTTTGGAGCTGATTTTGAACTTAGCGCCCATCTGAACATTTAAGAAGTAGTTGTGTTGCTTATTCATATAACATGCTAGGAAGCAATCGGTGGTGGTCATCCACTATTAGGTACTGGTCGATCTGACCTGACCTGATCTACCCCAAATGCATGGAGTCATCATCTTCGTTCAAAACTAAGATAACATTCGTAATCAGAACCTCGAAAAACCATCACAACTTACATTCGTTAAGTTCTAGCAGGTCCCGAGTTTCTCTACTTATTGGCGATGACCTGAGTCCTGAGATGACTCGAAAACTTGTAAATGGGTATCATCGGCTTTCTCTCGTTACGGGCAGCATGCTCTTTTATCCGCAAACCTGTAGATCGATCAGGGGTCGAAAGCATGCCTCAGCGTTAGTTTAGTATACGTTATACGTCAGCGACTGGGAAACCACCAATAGAAGGGCTGCAGTGAAGCAGAAAACTATTCGATAGCTCTTTTAACGCTCTTTCGCTAGCTTCGCGTTAGATTTCATCTCAGGTCTATGTTTGGCCCATAAGAAGGCAAACAGCTAACTGGACAGATTCTGTCGAAACATCTGCTTTGCAATAACTTTCGATTCCGTGAATTTGTATGGTATGTACATATGTTGTCTTGTCACCACCGTCTTGATCTCTTTGAGACGCGTCACATGAGTTAAAATTTGACCATTCAGAATTAACGTTAAAACGACCTCAGGTCAACGTTATGTCCTGATCGAAAAAGGACCTCCTGCTGCATATGAATGGATCCGTGTTTTTGAGCTGAACAGTGAACACCTTCCAGGTGCTGTCATCGCTCTACCGCGTCTTCGTCAAAAGTTGTAGAAAAAAAAAAATGCTGGCGGCCATCGATGGACATTTCCACTAATGACCTTTCGAGTCATCACTCGCCATAAGTTGCACCCTGTCCCTGGCAATGATGAGCTGATTTGTCATGGCTCCAAAGATATTTTGCGTTTCTGTCGAACTTTTTCAAAGCAGGAGGCATTCGTGCTTTTTCTAATTTCTCATTATTTTCTAATGATGAGGTCACGTATTTGACCTGCCTTCAGATCATAGATGTAAATCCTCAGTTAGAATCATGAATTGCTGACACGTATAACCCCATACATTAGGTACCTATACAGTATACAGTGTACCAAATTTCGAAGTTATGGGAGAAAAGCTACAAGAATGGCGAGAGGGGAAAGTTTTTATAGAGGTATACCGTATAACTGAACTTGACATGGCGACCTGACCACCAGTGATAATTTTTACGCAAGTGATGTATAGGTAGGTATACCCAGGGGGTGTCGAAGTCTAGTAGGAAAATCTGGCAAATTCCCTGCGTGACGTCACGTCGGGGATGACCGACGGCACCTTGCACTGAAAGATACGGCAGAACGGCTATTTTGAAAAATGATTAAAAATACTTTTGTGCTGTTATGACGCATAAAACGCTTATCAGCATGTTCCTCATCATGTGATAAAGGCATATCCGTGGTCGAAAATAGCTGAGCCCCTCCCAATTTCCAACCACCGACCTCATAAGCAAAGGATGTAAGCGTAATCCTTAAGGGCGACTTTCCTATACATATCCGTACATATGCGTCCTTATGGAAATCGGTAGTGTGGCGATTGGCGACGCGCGCGACATCTGTGTGGCGACCAAGTGGCGACTGTGGCGACACCTGGTGGCTGCTTTTCTGCTGTATGTAGGCATTGGGGTTTTGCCAGATGTGGTTCCTACTGCTACACCACTATGTTGACCCAATACTAGAAAAGTTATTTTGCTAGTAAAAGGCAAGCAAATTGAAAGTTGATTTATAAAATTGCTTTTAAATGATTACGAGATAATAATAAAGAAATTTTGATTGAATAATTATTTAAATAATCAACCGTGAAACTATATTCTGGTAGGTTTAGTAGAAATAAGTCCGTGCAACCTTGTATTTAGGGCCTTGGGTATACCTACCTAATAGGTTATACCAAATTTGGCGGCGCTGCGCGCCGATTTTTTACACACGCACACACACACACACATACGCACGCACAAAACTGGGAAGTGTGGCAAAAAAAAACACCCCTACCCATCGGGTGAAGACTAGAAACCCGACCCCCCACTCAAAAATCCGTGGCGACGCCCCTGCACACAGACGGTGGTGTACTGTGTCCCGCTGCTCTCTGATCACACACAGACGGTGGTGTACGGTGTCCCGCTGCTCTCTGATCACACACAGACGGTGGTGTACTGTGTCCCGCTGCTCTCTGATCACACACAGACGGCGGTGTCCCGCTGCTCTCTGAACACACACAGACGGTGGTGTGCTGTGTCCCGCTGCTCTCTGATCACACACAGACGGCGGTGTACTGTGTCCCGCCGCTCTCTGATCACACACAGACGGTGGTGTACTGTGTCCCGCCGCTCTCTGATCACACACAGACGGTGGTGTCCTGCTGCTCTCTGATCACACAGACGGTGGTGTACTGTGTCCCGCTGCTCTCTGATCACACACAGACGGCGGTGTACCGTGTCCCGCTGCTCTCTGATCACACAGACGGTGGTGTCCCGCTGCTCTCTGATCACACACAGAGACGGTGGTGTACTGTGTCCCGCTGCTCTCTGATCACACACAGAGACGGTGGTGTACTGTGTCCCGCTGCTCTCTGATCACACACAGACGGTGGTGTGCTGTGTCCCGCTGCTCTCTGATCACACACAGACGGTGGTGTACTGTGTCCCGCTGCTCTCTGATCACACACAGAGACGGTGGTGTACTGTGTCCCGCTGCTCTCTGATCACACACAGACGGTGGTGTCCCGCTGCTCTCTGATCACACACAGAGACAGTGGTGTACTGTGTCCCGCCGCTCTCTGATCACACACAGACGGTGGTGTCCTGCTGCTCTCTGATCACACAGACGGTGGTGTACTGTGTCCCGCTGCTCTCTGATCACACACAGACGGCGGTGTACTGTGTCCCGCTGCTCTCTGATCACACACAAATGGCGGTGTACTGTGTCCCGCTGCTCTCTGATCACACACAGACGGTGCAGTGTCCCGCTGCTCTCTGATCACACAGACGGTGGTGTACCGCTGCTCTCTGATCACACACAGAGACGATGGTGTACTGTGTTTCGCTGCTCTCTGATCACACACAGAGACGGTGGTGTACTGTGTCCCGCTGCTCTCTGATCACACACAGACGGTGGTGTGCTGTGTCTGGTGTGCTGTGTCCCGCTGCTCTCTGATCACACAGAGACGGTGGTGAACTGTGTCCCGCTGCTCTCTGATCACACACAGAGACGGTGGTGTACTGTGTCCCGCTGCTCTCTGATCACACACAGACGGTGGTGTGCTGTGTCCCGCTGCTCTCTGATCACACACAGACGGTGGTGTGCTGTGTCCCGCTGCTCTCTGATCACACACAGACGGTGGTGTACTGTGTCCCGCTGCTGTCTGATCACACACAGACGGTGGTGTGCTGTGTCCCGCCGCTCTCTGATCACACACAGACGGTGGTGTGCTGTGTCCCGCTGCTCTCTGATCACACACAGACGGTGGTGTACTGTGTCCCGCTGCTCTCTGATCACACACAGACGGTGGTGTACTGTGTCCCGCTGCTCTCTGATCACACACAGACGGTGGTGTACTGTGTCCCGCTGCTCTCTGATCACACACAGAGACGGTGGTGTACTGTGTCCCGCTGCTCTCTGATCACACACAGACGGTGGTGTACTGTGTCCCGCTGCTCTCTGATCACACACAGACGGTGGTGTGCTGTGTCCCCGCTGCTCTCTAATCACACACAGACGGTGGTGTGCTGTGTCCCGCCGCTCTCTGATCACACACAGACGGCGGTGTACAGTGTCCCGCTGCTCTCTGATCACACAGACGGCGGTGTACAGTAGGTCTACTAAAAAAGTCCCCCGCTCCAGAGGCGGCCGGCCGGCCGAACCCCCGGATTCCAGCCCCGACTCTATTGCGCAGGCCGCGGCAGCGACACGGGTCAGGTCGCGGCGCCCGGCGAGTGGGTCAGTTGGCGGCGGCCGGCCGTGGAGTGAGGACGCCGTGTGTGGGGCGCAGAGATGCCGCAGTGCAGAGGAGGGAAAGATAATGACTCTGCACGATGCCGGAAATGATGCCTTTGTGATCTAAATTAAACACCTGCAGTGCATATCCTCCCTTGCCCCATTCCTATTTTATCATAATCCTTCAATAATCCGTAATGGTCACAGGCCATTCAGCGCAAGCAAACAAACAAAACAACCCGTTTAGCGGCGACATCATCTCGGATAAAAAAGCGACAGTGATGATTAGAATGTAGACTTAGCGCGAGGGCAAATCGAGCGGTATAACTATATGTATCACATACCGAGTATTTTATTCCCATCTAGCGAATTAAGATTGGGGATCTTGTCCAACAAGTCAGCGGCCGTTCTAGACACAGAATAATGCTTTGTTTTCGGTCACATCATTATCTGCAATAATTCGAAGCGAGGTTTAACCCTCGCCGGCCGAGAAGAAGGGGTGGATGCCGCCACCATGCATTTTTTTTTGCGGTAGCTCAAAGCACACTGATGATAGAAGGCTGACATTTCACATGCCTTACATTTCATTCAAGCCGGATCACTTGACATCAACCACGTTTTCAAGTCAGGTCACTTAACTATGACGTCTTAGGTAAACCTCTGCACGGTTGTCGGTTATAAAATGATGCAATCCGCAATGCACTTAGTGTCGTATAAGCATAATGGGGAATTATGGAAACTGTTTATTTGGCGTCGGAAATGATCTGAAACTATACCTCAAGCACATGAAATCGTGACTTCATACATTCTTGGCAAGGTGTAATGCTTCACTTCTGCCTTGTGCACCTTGCGTGACGTCACTTATGACGTCACTAGGGTCATAGGAGTGTTTCGTCAATTACTCCCGATCAAAATGAGCTAGCCAGTCGGGACAGCCATCAATGGACTTTGCAAGACTTGCCGAATCAAATGTTATGCAACATGTCCTCCTTTCAACAGCTTCGTGACCTGCGTTGCCCTAACATGACATTGACCTGAGGTAAGCATCCTAAATTGCTTTACCTAAACAAAAAAGCATATAAATCGACGCGTCTGAGAACAGAAAACACGATTGTATCGAAATGACGATAATGCGTTTAGTTATTTACCAAGAACCGATCAAATGCCTTGGGGCCCTTGACCTGCCCTAAGAGATCACTGATATTTTAAAATGGGGTGCCAGTCGCTGCGTCACGTAACGACGCAAGCGCTCGTTTTTTTCCGCGAGGCTCTAGCAGCTAGCTCAATTATAGGAGCTAAACATGGGGTCGGGGAATCGCTCCCTTCTCACTCACTATTTGGCCGGGAAAGTGTTTGCAATTATTGTTAAAATCTAGCATTTTAAGATTTTAAATGACCCATTTTTCCCGCCCAATTCTTTCAATTCAAGGTCATAACATTGCAGGTTACGTCAAGTGACCTAACTCAAGGAAGGTTCCTGTGCTCATCATATATGATGAGCACAGGAACTTTCCTTCTAAATACACCGACTAACCGATCGCCTCAGAACTTTCAGCGATTTTAATGGGCAACAGTATATGTATTTGAAACGTTTACTTTGCAAGTTTGACATTGTTGACAGAGAGGCCGAGTCAATTTTGAGATCGCTCAACGGCTCGAGTCAATGGGAGAAAATTGAACTGCGCTTTTTTGGACGGAACGCATAATAAACACTCTGAAAACATGGGGTGCTTGATGAGATACAATACTGAATGAGAAAATTGTTTGTTTTGTTGGGGGCCATCTTTTTCGGTCTTGCAGAGCTAGGACATAACTATGCTGTGGTGTAGTAATTGGGTTGTGCGAGCCAGCGACAGTGATCTGCGGAAGCGAGACTGTTCCCGTGGGACGATTGCCCTGTCAGGACGGTCCAGCCGTCTCCCAAACGGTCACCCGAAGAGGATTATGTGTCCTGGAAGGGATCCGACATCAACTACAGGTTGGCTGGTGGGGTGACCTCCAGTCCAGAGAGGGAAGCATTAACCCGCGCCCCGTTGGGCTCTGCCGAGCGACGCGCCCCGTTGGGGGGGGGGGCATTTTGGCCCCCCCCCCTAAGATCTCGAGAACCACGCAACGTAGCGACAAGCGGCAAACGGTGTTGGATAGCCCTATCAGGGAACTACCTTGTGACCCAATTTTATTGACCTAGGTCAAACCGATGACGTCACAGGTCAGGTCAAAGGTCCAATTTTCACCGTTTACAGGCATTTCAAGAAATGCGTTGTAAAATCGAGTAAAATGCATTTCATTGAAAATCATCGATGGGGAAATGTTCTTCAAACACATATTTTGCTAGTTGAGGTCACTGATACCAGGTCAGGTCACTGAGGTCAGGTCACTGGGGGGTCACAATATGAAAGTGTTGTGTGATACATGTTTTATGGTCCATTTTACATGACAAATGCGATTATGTGGGTCAGGCAGCCTTTGGGGCCAGCTTAGGTCACGTTTTGGTCAAGGTCAGGTCAAGGTCAGGTCAAGGTCAGGTCAAATAAGGTCAAATTTCAAAGTTGATATTTTTGCATAAAATGGGTATCGAATCGATGCAGCTCGTCACGGAGAGTTCAATGGTGGTCTTTGTTTTGCCGTTTGAGGTCTAGAATCGCTAAAAAATTGAGTTCAAAAATTTGACGTCATCATTTTTGAACAGTTTTTTCGCTATAACTTGGCCAAAAAACGAGATATCGATCTGAAATTTGGTATGTATATAGAAGAGCGCAGGGACTATCACATATATTCCGGTTTTTTCGAAATTCGGAAAAATTTTGGATTTTTTTTTTAGTTTTTTCTAAAAAAATCAATTTTTTGAATTTTTTTTGGTCAAAAACCCAAAATTTTGAAAATCCGAGATAGCAGTTTTGTAGCGCCGCTTTTTGTCTATTAGACCATATAAAGAACTTTGAAATTGCTTGATAACTGTAGATTTGGTGAGCGTTTCAAGATTGCATGTTTTTTGCTCATTTTTGCTCGAACATGACCTCAGTTTGACCTCAATAACTCCTGACCTAAGGTGACCTAAGACTTGAAATTTGGTGTGAAGGTGTCAAATTGATGCCCGGAAAGGTACTGAAAATTTGGCGGCGCTGCGCGCCGCCGTTTTCTTGCTATTCAGGAAAAACCACAGGGGGGGGCCAAAATGCCCCCCCCCCAACGGGGCGAGGGTTAAGACTAGGGGCGATGCGGATTGGTTTTTCCTGAGGATAGCGAGGACGGAAGGAATCTAGCACCCTTGAACCTTCTTTATACTGAATGTATCTCAGGCTGTTAAATCTCCTAAGCGTTTTTTCTCGACATCGTCAAGGTGTCCTTAACAAAAATATGAAATTCGGGAGGAAAAATTAAATGTAGAAATTGTGGCCAACAGAACATTATCAGTTGTGTTCAACCTACTTGCAAGCATGTTCACACACCCAGCTTACATATGATTATGAGCCATGTAATCATTTTTGATAGACACGTTTAAGTTATGAAATCATCTGAAGTGTTTGTAAAGTTCCACGATACGGATCTAATATCCTGATATGCATTATGACCATTTCTGGTCAGGTCATGTCTTTGAACATAGGCCAAATTTTTCAAATGACCTTTAAAGATCAACTTTTGATTCATTCGAAGCGTTTTGATAAGAGGAACGTGAGGCTGGTAAAATTAATTTCATGCAAGTTTTAAGCTAAAAACTTTTAACCCTATTCCTGGCGGGCTCCGCCGGGACAAGAAACTGGCGGGGGGGGGGGGGCCGATTCGGCCCCCCCTGAGATCTCGAGAACGAAGCAAGATAGCGACAAGCGGTAAACGGCATCGGATACGCATGGACAAGGTCTACAATTTTTACTTAAGTCATTTTCAGGTCAGGTCAAAGATGACGTCACAGGGGTCGAAAAAGTCAAAATGGCGGCGCTAGACATGGAGAGTTTTTCTCGAATAACTTTCGAATTAGTCAAGATAGGAACAAACTAAGGGCATCATCGTGATCCTCTCGTCAATCCGCATCGAATGATATATATGTTGACCTCGAAAGGTCAAGGTCAAAGGTTGACCTCAGGTCACGTGACCTCGAGGTCATCATGTATATCATTCGATGCGTCTTGACGAGCTGAACACAATGAGACCATCCACGCGTCTGTATCTTGTTCCTGTACGGAGTTATTGGCCAAAAACCTTTGGTGACCTTTGATGACGTCACATGACCTCACAGCTGCCCAACAGCAAAACAGACCTCAAGGTAGTGAAGGTTGATCGTATATGAAGTCATGTATGGTATATGGGGCCATTCCGACCCGTTTTAGTGGTAAAAACAGGGAGTTGATTTTTCCCCCTTTGACTTATAATGGGGAGGTCGCGAAACTGACCTGACCTTAGGTCACCGATATCAAAATTCCGAGATATACAAATTGCACATACTGGTACCCTAACTAAAGCCTGAAGAGAAGAAATTGATCGGTCAAAAACTCTAGCTCTGGCGTGATTGCAAACTTTTCTGAGGTAGGGTCACCAAACCGCCTCTGGTGACCTGACCTGAGGTCAGATCAACTCAAAATTTTCAGACATGTTGCGTAGAAGCCTTTTAGGAAAATTCAGAAAATTTGAGCTTCCTAGCTCAACGCGTTTGGGAGAAATAACCAAAAAACCTCAGGGGGGGGGGCTCCTGAGGCCCCCCCCCGCCAGGAATAGGGTTAAGTGTTTGTGGAAAAGCAATTGGTTTTCTCATAATACCGATGATGGCAGTTGTTGTTGTTATTTACATGATGAGCCGTTGACCCTAATTAAATCTGACAATATTATTCAGATTTCAGATTCAGACATAGCGGTAAACGAGCTGATTGTTGTGTTAGGTTAGGCTCTTTCGGTCGATTTCAGAGTGGGAAGGATGATAGGAATTAGGGGGAGACAGGGGGCCTGGGCGGGAGTCCTGGACCTCATGCTCCGCTGGGGCCGAGCCCATCACGTGGGTTGGATTGCCCTGACACATGGATAGCCCTGGGCGGTGTTTCACGGCCCCGCGCTGCAGCACGCTGCGCTGCGCTGCTGCATTGTTGCGGCGGTTGATATGAATTCGGCTCCACGCTAGCGTTGCGAGCCATAGGCGCGGGAGCCGGGAGGGGGGCAGCTTGCCCCCCCCCCCCCCGACTCTGGGGCCGTGGGGGCGGTGCCCCCACAGCTTTGAGACGGAATACCACTCTTTTTTGCAAATGTTTTCTTTTTGTTGAAAAAGCTGAGGGATGAAAAATAAGTGGCCTAAAACCGGTGAGAAAACTAGATTTGGGGGGACCCTATGTAGGTTGATCTCTATTAGGTATGGTGTGCCCCCAGTCGGAAAGTAGTTCCCGCGCCCCTGTTGCGAGCTTCCGAGTCTGTTGATGTTTCCATGGAAATTGGAAACCCAATGCACCGGTGCGCGCAACGCACCCTGTCTAAGCAAAATTTTACCATCGATGACCTCTAGTGACATGACCTCTGGCTATGACCCGATCCAAAATTGGCTGAAGTATTTTTTTCTTCTTTTTGCTACTTTTGACGCTACTTCGAATACCACTTAAATGCCCAAAGCTGAGATAAGAATGATGCTCAATCCCCATTTCCCCTCCAACAGGGCGTGAGAGTCTAGGCATTCCTGTGGGGCACGGGCTAACAATGACTATCTCATAATCATTGTGGCCATGAACATCTACTGCCATTCTTTAACACCGGTTTCGCTGCGCTGAGCGGTGGCCGTCCCGTTCGTTGGATTCTACAGCTGGCTGGTGGAAAGCGTTACCGGCCGCCCGTCCACCGCCCGCGGGCCGGACCGAGCGGTCCCGCTGACCCTACCTGACCTGAGCCCGGTGCGATATGGGACAGGCAGACGGGGGTTCGGCTCAGCGAAGGCAGCGCCCACTGGTGCTGGGGACTTTTTTAATAGACCTACTGTACTGTGTTCCGCTGCTCTCTGATCACACACAGACGGTGGTGTACTGTGTCCCGCTGCTCTCTGATCACACACAGACGGTGGTGTGCTGTGTCCCGCTGCTCTCTGATCACACACAGACGGTGGTGTGCTGTGTCCCGCTGCTCTCTGATCACACACAGACGGTGGTGTACTGTGTCCCGCTGCTCTCTGATCACACACAGACGGTGGTGTGCTGTGTCCCGCCGCTCTCTGATCACACACAGACGGTGGTGTACTGTGTCCTGCCGCTCTCTGATCACACACAGACGGCGGTGTACAGTGTCCCGCTGCTCTCTGATCACACAGACGGCGGTGTACTGTGTTCCGCTGCTCTCTGATCACACACAGACGGTGGTGTACTGTGTCCCGCTGCTCTCTGATCACACACAGACGGTGGTGTACTGTGTCCCGCTGCTCTCTGATCACACACAGACGGCGGTGTACTGTGTCCCGCTGCTCTCTGACCACACACAGACGGTGGTGTCCCGCTGCTCTCTGATCACACAGACGGTGGTGTCCTGCTGCTCTCTGATCACACACAGACGGTGGTGTACTGTGCGCCCGCTGCTCTCTGATCACACAGACGGTGGTGTACTGTGTCCCGCTGCTCTCTGATCACACACAGACGGTGGTGTACTGTGTCCCGCCGCTCTCTGATCACACACAGACGCTGGTGTACTGTGTCCCGCTGCTCTCTGATCACACACAGACGGTGGTGTACTGTGCGCCCGCTGCTCTCTGATCACACAGACGGTGGTGTACTGTGTCCCGCTGCTCTCTGATCACACACAGACGGCGGTGTACTGTGTCCCGCTGCTCTCTGATCACACACAGACGGTGGTGTACTGTGCGCCCGGCGCCTGTATTTCCGACACAAACTGCGCGGTCAGTTGCGCTGCGTCAAACTGCACACTATGGGCGATCAGCCCGCACAGACACACTATAACCCACCGCAGGCGGCCAGAGAGACAGACACCGAGACGGCGCCCCGGCCGCCCACACCACCCTCGCCCTCCCGCACTGGCGGGGACGGCTCAGGGTGAGAGCAGCGGCCGGTTGCCGCGCTGCGACAGCCACGTCACTGGGCGTTTGAGGTCGGTCGCCAGCTGAGTGCTGGAGCGCCTGTCAGAAGCTGAGAGGTCGGCTTCAGCTCTAGCCAGGCGACGAGGACGAGCGCAGGGCAACAAAGGCGCACGCACAAACCATACCACACCGGTACAGACCAGACAAAACCAGTACAAACCAGCCGTGACCAGTACAGCGCAGACCATACCGGCACAAACCGACTGAAACCTGCACTGACCCGACCATAGCAGCAGAAGCCGGCAGACTGGACTGCACCAGCACCATCCGGATCGAACTGGTACGGCGCGATCGGCACCCAAACAAGGACCAGCCAAACCAAAGGAAATGCCGCAACACATGCTCACAGAGAGAAACCGAGCGGCGCCTAGCGCGGAAGACTGTCTAAAACTGACTGACATTGTGTAAAACGTCACCACACTGCGGCGGGTCGGACTGTTAGAGTTCCCGGGACCTCGCGGAGGCCCGGCGCGGTCACTGAGGCTCCACCCGCCGGCAGAGTCCGCACTGCAGGGAGGAGAAACGGAACGGAACTGAACGCTCACTGAACTGCTGTCACGGCCGCGGTCAAACGGCAACAAGGCGATACAGACGGACGGGCCCGCCCCCGGCTGTCCCATTGCATTTGGCATCGGCGCCCCGGTCAGCGGCGGAAGGCACCTGCAGCCGCGGTCCGGACCCGGGCCCGGGCCGGGTCCGGACGCCGCCAATTTACAGCTGAATCACAGGCGGTCCGCGGCGGCGCCGATTTGTGCCGAGAGCGGACCGCCGCTCCCAGTGTCACCTGTCGGCGGCGGCCGCAGGTGTAGGTTGCGGCTGGCGCTCACAGGTGGCGCTGTCGGCGGTGCAGCGCCGCCCTCCGTGGCCGGTCGGAGGAGATTACATGTCCATCTCGAACTGCGGATCGTCCCCGTCTGAAAACGAGCGGAGTGTCAGAGACGCCGACACTGACCACATCTCACTACTCAGATACAGCGTATCGATCGGTCGCGAGTCAGTACCTAGTACCCGCGCCGGTACAGGTGTCACAGACACCTGGAGTTACCAGTGCACGGGACACTGAACGAACGACTCGCAGTGATAACAAGTGGTCTGCAGCTGTTACGCAGCCATCTTCAATAAACAGGGAAATAGAAAACCTTCCGACAACATGCGACAATCTCGCAGCCAATCTGCCAGAACCGACCCACTGAAAGTCGTAGAACTAAAACATCACCAATGAAAATCATCGACACTCGCCCCCTCCCTTTCCCCGGCCTTCGTATCTCCCCATTCCTCGTCACACCACCTCCACCCCTGGCTCGCCCACCGTTCTTGTCGGCCGGCGCGGCGTGCTCGGTGCCCTCGTGAGCGGGCGACCGTTGGCCGGCGGCGCCCGGCGCCGCACCGTCCGCCGGCAGCTTGGTCACGCCCGGCACGTGCGACATGGCGGCCGGAGGCGTGCGCGCCAGCGGCGAGTCGCGCAGCGCCTTCAGGAACTGGCCCGTGTACACGATACGCGTACCTGGCGAACAAAGTACACCATTAGTGGGGGTACATCTACACCAGTACACCGTCATATTTACACCAGTACTACTTCACACAGACAGAGGACATCTAATTCTACACCGGTACACGGTACGGGTACATGACAGAGGGAGGAACCCCGCCAGGGGGCATATTTACATCAGTTAACGGTGTACACAATATATGGGTACCTTCATGGCGGGGGTACCCCGTTAGTAGTATAATTACACCAATATACGGGGTACATGATTCGAGCATTAACGGAGGGGAGTACACCGTCAGAGGGGTATATCAACACTAGTACACGGGCCACGGTGTAAACGATACACGGGTGGAGTAGAGTGCGCCGTTCGAGTGCGTACACTGAGAAAATTTAAAAACGGGGTGGGGTGTTTTTGCAGTGTATGATGAGTGTCAGACACTTTTAAATGTGTACTGTGACACTTATTACAGTGTCATGAAGCCTGTCATACACGGTTAAAGGTTTAGACACCCTCAAAAACTCCCTTGGGTATGCAGAATAACCACTTACCCATGGGTAAGTGGTTACCATGGGTAACCACCATGGGGTATGGGTACCCATGGGTAAGTGGTTATTCTGCATACCCAAGGGAGTTTTTAAGGGTGTCTAAACCTTTAACCGTGTATGACAGGCTTCATGACACTGTAATAAGTGTTACAGTACACATTTAAAAGTGTCTGACACTCATCATACACTGCAAAAACACCCCACCCCGTTTTTAAATTTTCTCAGTGTATATCGACAGCAGTACAAGGGGTACACGATACTGATCCCTGGCTGGGGGGAGAACGCCGTAAGAGGGGGTATTCTACACTAGTAAACGGGGTACATAATAAGGGTGTTCCTGGTATAAGAGTACACCGTTAGAAAGATTATACTTGCACAATGTGCAGGGTACACGATTCGGTTATCTGTCTGTGGGGGTACACCATCAAACGGGGTAAAACTTAACTGACACCAGTGCAGTCAGCCTAGCACACCGCAGTATTTGCAATAGCACAGTCAGACGCGGTACATTTGCACCGGTACACGCAGTAAGCGATCAGGGTACCTGGCGGAGATGACAACGCCGTCAGACGGAGAGTACACCATCAGAGGGGCATATTTAAACCACTACAGGGGTAACTGGTGGAAAGAAGACATCTTTACACATGGCACACTTTACCAATTTACCGTCAGAAGGCGTATATTATGACCCCCGGGTCACACGATACGGTATCTGACGGATGGAAGTACACCGTTACACAGCGCATGCTTCACCAGGCCACTGTCAGAAGGAGTAAATTTACACCAGTGCAGGGAATACACGATACACGTAAGCGGAGAGGAGTACACCGTCAGACGGATAACTCTGCGCTGTCAGGGTCAGGTACACGAGGGAATATACAAACAAGGTCGACAACCGTCGATACCACTGCCAGCTGAGGCCGATACCAGATATACAATCAGAGGCCGCCACTCGGAGACCGCGGGTACAGACAAACCACCCGGCTGACCTCGAACGGAAAAAGGGCACGAGACTACTGACACTGCGTACTTACTGACGGCAAATACACTGAGAGTGTGACACTAACATTGGACGGGTAGTAGTAAATAAAACCGCAGTCCGACCGACCGCACAACAATGGCGGCCTCTGTGAACTACCAAGGACGGTAGGATAGGAGAAAAGTATATCATGAATGAAGGAAACATAGACCACCGATCATGCTTCAAGACTTCTATAATGCACCGCAGCATCTCGAGCCTTATTAATTGGGAATTCAGGCACACACCCAGGAGCATCTGCAGGTATTCCAAAAAGCACCAGCGCTCAGAGTTTGGTTAGGAGCGAGGCAGAATGCACAAAGACCGCATCTATCCACTGCCTGCCTGGGTACTGGGTAGCCCTGTCCCCAGCACCCACGGGTTCGGCATCCCCACCACCCGGCCACAGAGAGTAGGGACTACGTCAGCACGCTGGGAGCCCATGGACCGTTGGCCGCTGAGCCGAGCCGGCAGCGACCTCTGACCCCCTCCCCCCCGCCGGCGGGGGGGGGCAGGGGGCGCTCCTATCAACACGCGCCGTCACAGCGCCTGCCAAGGCCGCCGCGGGGGCTGACTGCAGGCCAATGACCCCCTCCGGCCGGCTGCAGGGCAGTGACCTCGCCATGTGTGCGCCGCGGATATCACCCGTAATGGCACGCAGAGATACGGGGAGCGTGATTTCACAGAGGCGCCCTCGGATGAGCCAGAAGATTGTATCCAGGCGGAGGGTGATATAAAATACATCACATCAAAATTCGCATTCGCGTTATAACTACGGAAGCACAACATTGTGTATATTTGAAAATGCGTTACGGTGACCTTCCACGCTACGGTGACCGAATAATGATATACATCTATATTAAAGTCAGGGTTGCTCAATGCCGGAACAATGGCCCGCAGAATGTTCAGTAAATGTCTGGCATGGGGACAGCTGCTACTGCGGATCTCACAGTAAATGGCTGGTAGAAGCAGTAGCTGCCACTGCGTGTGTCTGGTAGAAGCAGTAGCTGCCACTGCGTATGTCTGGTAGAAGCAGTGGCTGCCACTGCGTATGGCTGGTAGAAGCAGTAGCTGCCACTGCGTGTGTCTGGTAGAAGCAGTAGCTGCCAGTTGCCACTGCGTATGTCTGGTAGAAGCAGTGGCTGCCACTGCGTATGGCTGGTAGAAGCAGTAGCTGCCACTGCGTGTGTCTGGTAGAAGCAGTAGCTGCCACTGCGTATGTCTGGTAGAAGCAGTGGCTGCCACTGCGTATGGCTGGTAGAAGCAGTAGCTGCTACAGCGTGTGTCTGGTAGAAGCAGTGGCTGCCACTGCGTATGGCTGGTAGAAGCAGTAGCTGCTACAGCGTGTGTCTGGTAGAAGCAGTAGCTGCTACAGCGTGTGTCTGGTAGAAGCAGTGGCTGCCACTGCGTGTGTCTGGTAGAAGCAGTAGCCACCGCCGCGGATGCCGGCACTCACCGAAGCGCCTCGGCCACGGGCAATTCGACCACGCAGACCGCACAACTCCGCTGTTGCAGGCGCGGTACAAGTACAATGTGCGCAGTCCGCAGTCCCAGGCGCGGTACAAATACAATGTCCGCAGTCCGCAGTCCCAGGCGCGGTACAAGTACAATGTCCGCAGTACGCAGGCGCGGTACAAGTACTAAATTATCTGATGATGACGTCACATGGTGATTTGTTACGGATCAGCTGACCATGAACCACGCTCACACCCAGAAACCGTCACAATCACTCAACAGCGTTAGCTGTCACTGTGGAACCGTCGCCCATTTGTTGGCAAGATGCAGTTTTCAGCGACAGAGTAGAAAACGAAACAACTGGAACGAGGACCGGTAACGACCACATTTCACGAGGCGGGCGACATTTCTGTAACGCTTGATGTCGATTCTGGCGGCACATATCAAGAGCCCTGCCGCGCCGGCCAGGGTTGGGGACCACCGCCGGGCGAGGGTTGAGGACCTCTGCGAACAGCTGGCCGCTGACAGGAATCGGGGGGGGGGAGGGGGAGGGGGAGGAATCTACGCAGCAGGTTCCCACGTGGCCCGCCGCCGCCGCTCGGCCGCTGTGAGCCGGCGCCGAGCCATCCCTCCGAGGTGTCGGCGCCGCGCCGCCCAACTGACGGGTGGCTCAGCGGCGCCGCGGCCACTATTTCTGTACGCTCTGAATGGATGTAATAGCACCCACGATGAAAACGATCTCATAAAACTGCGCACCCTCGTAGCTCAGTGTCACGCCATTTCAAATGTATTTCGTTTCTATCTATGTACGCATTCGGCAGTGACCTTGAATGAAGATCCCACCCTGCCGAATCCCATGGAAGACGGCGACGGTAGCTAACTAGTCACCCAGAGGGAAGTGACCACGCTCCCGGGACCTGCCCACCGCGCCGCCCGGGGTGCGCGCGGTGACACGCCGGCGGCGCGAGTCCCGCGCGCGGTGACGCCGGCGCGGAACATGGTGTCAGGTCATGGTAGATACGCGGAATACCATGCAGAAGCGCACGCCGCCACCCGCAGCGTGACAGCCGACATGAAATGAAATCATATTCTCACGGCCCGCTCCATGGGAACAGCAAGTGTGGGCTATAGGAATTCCGGCAGCATGGGTGGCCCCTCCGCGATAATCGCATAGCACGGGCGAGCCGGTTAAAGGTAGTGTGCCACCTTTGAAAGATTTCCCATTTTATTTTTCCTAGGATAAGAAGCTTCTGTTTTTACCTAATATCGCAAAAAAAATCAAAAATGGGCCTGGAATAGTGCCTTTTTCGCCTAAAAGTTTATCGGTTTTTCGATATGTATAACAACTGTAGTGGGCTGACGTGCAAACAGGCGTCGGCAACAATCGCGAATGCGGCGCACATGTGACAATAAGCAAAGGTCATTATAGAGTTACGACGTACGGGAATGAGTTATCAGCTGTCTAATCGTAGACAACACAATGTCGAGCCTTAAACTGTAAGCCTGTATTGGTATTGTTTCTTTTATTTGGCTGTCGAACATTATTTATGGTTTGAAATATGATTTTATGTAAAATAGTTGATATCAAAAGCCGTCTCTTAAGTTATGACCCCATTTCACCACACGCAAGTGGCAGAAATGACAATGATCAGCTGACGCATTTTTCTTGGCCGAAGTCAGAGCGCGCGGCCCGACGCACCACCACCGCACCACAAAGTATGAGCAGAAGCCGCGCCCAAAGCCAGGGCCACGGTAACGTGAGGTAGCCGAGTCGGGGCAGCGTGCGCTGACCCAAGCCGGGGCCGCAGCTTTGGGCGCGGTCTACCGCATCCCCGCGGGCAGCCCCGGGCTATCACATGACACCGGGAGGACGCGCGGCCCCGGCTTGGGTCAGCGCACGCTGCCCCGACTCGGCTACCTCACGTTACCGGGGCCCTGGCTTTGGGCGCGGTCTACCGCACCACCTAACAGGCGTGTTCGAAACCGCAGGAGATGATGATGAACGGGTTTATCGAAACTTGATTGGATGAGCATATCGGTAATAGCGATTTCAGTGTGTGCATTTATTGTTCATAGTGGTGTGAAATGTGGTTGGGGTACGACCGACAGCCCGTCGGGGCGAATTTCGCACTGGGGTACTCAAAATTTGAAGAATTTAAGACGTTTCCATGAGTTTTAAAGGTATGGATAAGTTCTAAAAATCCGGTTCTTCTTATCTGGACCATTAACTCCATACGGTCCAGGAAAGTTGGCACACTACCTTTAAACAGAGGCCGCCCAGCGACTGGACCAGCGCCCAGTCAGCCCTGGTCCCTCAGTGCGGACCACGCAGTATCGACCCCCCTCCCCTCCCCCGGGCCGACTCACGCGCACTGAACTGCGTACAGAGCTGCGCCACGGGCGGCCGCCCGAGGGCACACAAGGGCACGGAGTGGTGTCTGGGGGCGGCTGGGTCCACCCTCCACACTCCACACGGACGTCAGACACAGGTGGGAAGCGGAACTGCGCCGGGAGACAGGTCTGCGTGACGCGGCCCGAGGGCACCCGAGCCGGGCCCCTTGGTCACCAGCTCCTCGTTATACTGTTATAGCCAACGGTCCCATCCCGACGGCCATGTTCACGACCGTACTACAACACAAGGCCCTATACTACAACAGAGCATGGGTAGTTATGTAGGTCTGTGGAGTGGTATTTGACCGCCTCTGACTTCTGAGGACCTCCGTGAACACTCAATGTTGTCCTGTGTACTACATGGTCAGTGGCCACTCAGTGTTATCCTGTGATACATAACCACTCAATGTTGTCCTGTGTTACATGACCACCCAATATTGTCCTGTGTTATATGACCACTCAATTAGAGATTGCAATCCCGGGATCGGGATCCCGGGATTCCGGCGGGATTATAATCCCGATCCCGAAATTCCGCCAATCCCGGGATCCCGAAAATATCAGTTTTTCACCATAAAAAGAATGCAGCCGGTGCACGAGTCTTGTTTACATTGTTCAGTGTTCATTGTGCTGCGTGACATAAAGCAGAGAAACTATTTAGCTGGCACCCCGTATCGGCCGTCCACAATTGACCGTGATGGTAGCTCCCGGGTATCACCCACAGCGGTTAGGCCGCTTAAAGGCGTACGAAGAAGGGTCCCGAACGCCAAAAAATTGCAGCATCAGTGCAGCAACATCTCTATCAGGATCACGGATCGTTCAGCGATTCTGACTTGTCCGTCTGTGGCCGGAACAAAAGAGGTCATCAAGACAGTCTTTGAGCTCGTGTCGCAGAAAGATGTCACAGATGTCACGCAAGTGACGGCAGAGCTCACTGATTCAAACGTTGAAGACGGTAGAGTGGAGCTCTCCCAGTCAGTGACTCTGCCCTCAAGTCGGAGCAAAGTCTGAGAGACATTAGTGATGAAAGCGGAACCGGAAAGAGGTGAAGTGACCAAGCGACGTCTTGAAAACATTGTGAAATAGGGAGCTGCAAAATTTGGCGTACACTGGTCGCGAGTTTTAAAATAGACAGACCTACCAGCAATGGCTTAACCCTCGCCCGTAAACGGTGTTTTGCCACCTTCGCCCATGCAGGGGGGTTGGTGCGACCTCCCCCCCCCCTGGCGTTTGAAAACAGAGCGTCGTAGAGCTTAGTGGAAAAGACCAACGGATTGCTCTCAACGAGATCTCGCGATTGGTGGTATATTTTTTGGTCCTAGGTCAACATTTGACCTACTTATGACCGGTCAAAGGTCAAATTTTCGGAAAAATCTAACTTTTTCAGATTTCCGCGCCGATTGCGGCAAAACGGTAAGAGATATCAACTTGAAACCTTCACTTTCGTGATCCTTGATCAATTCTCTATCGTTTGGTGTGTATTTCGATGTCATACCTTTAAAAATGATGCGTTGGGAGCATCGGAAGTCTGCAAGGTCATTTGTGCATTGGGTCACGTCAGGCGTGTGACGTCACTGACCTGACCCTGACCCAAAATGAACTACAAGAAACAACCGACGATGCCTGAAATGGATAGCAAATTCGAATTCAGGGCATCAAAATACCCCGAAAAGGCATACAAGTGCAAGAAGTCATTACAGGTCAACCGAGGTCACTGACCTTACCTTGACCTTTAGTAACCTTCAAAATGTCAACGGACATTGTGCCAATGTCAAATCAGCCAGTTATGATTCTAAAACAATCCATCAGTGTGTCAGGTAAGTCGGCATTTATACCAATGTGAACTTGAAGCAATCTCCAATTTAGCGTAAATCTGGCCGGAGGTTGTTCCCTTTATGACGTCATAACTCCGTGACCCGACATGACCTTGACAAAAAAATACCAAAAGTTGCGCAAAGGATGCCCCATAGGGTACTGAAAATTTGAGCAGGCTATCTGAAACGGTTCGGCGTGTAGCTATGAAAAACCTCAAGGGGGGGGGGGGTGCACCAACCCCCCCCCCCTACATGGGCGAGGGTTAAAATTGTCGCGCTAACTACGAGTAGCGTAGACGAAGAGTGAGTGAGGCGTGGATGTGCTGGAACCCGTCTTAATGACGAGATAGTAAAAGCACAGGTCGGCGCACAGTTTCATAGGCGCGGGAGCCGGGGGGGCAGTGGGGGCAGTTTGCCCCCCCCCCCCAACTCTGGGGCCGTGGGGGCAGTTTGCCCCCCCCCCCCCAACTCTGGGGCCGTGGGGGCGGTGCCCCCACAGTTTTGAGACGGAATACCACACTTTTTTTGCAAATGTTTTCTTTTGTTGTTGAAAAAGCCGAGGGGTGAAAAATAAGTGGCCTAAAACCGGTGAGAAAACTAGATTTGGGGGTACCCTAGGTTGATCTCTATTATGGTGTGCCCCCCCCCCCCAGTCGGAAAGTAGTTCCCGCGCCCCTGCACAGTTTTATTCAGTCCAATTGGCCTAATGCTAATCAAATCGAAACGTTTCTTTCGCAAATTCAATCGTGTTTATTGCAAATGACATGTTCTAACAGTGGCGGATCCAGGGGGGGGGGGGCAAATGGGCATTTCCCCCCAAACGGCATAATTTCAACATTACGCCTATGGACGAGGCATGGAAAGAATCGCTAAATTGTTATAGTTTGCCACCCCCCCCCCCCAAAAAAAAAACTCTGAGCTGGATCCGCCTCTGTGGTCTAAGGATGGCTTTTGGTTGCCTCTTTGTTTGTGGTAAGCTAAAAGACGCAAAATATGTCAGTAGGAAATTATTCTTACGATCTTTAGTGACAAGACCGGGATCCAGGGATCACGGGATTGGCAAAACGTTCCGGGATTGCCATCTCTACACTCAATGTTTTCCTGTGTTACATGACCACCCAATGTTGTCCCGTGTTACATGGCCACCCAATGTTGTCCTGTGTTACATGACCACTCAATGTTGTCCCGTGTTACATGGCCACCCAATGTTGTCCTGTGTTACGGCCGTGGCCGACCCGCCCTACGTATCTTGGACCCGTCCTTCCCGGCCGTCCGGTCCGAACTCCTAAAGCCTATCCCCGCGTTCGATGTCTCTCGGACGACGAAGATTCTACGTCGTCCGGCCAATCCCGTCCAAGGCCAGCGGGGGCTCGGCTGCGGTTATGGAAGGTGATTGGCCGGACGGCGTAGAATCTTCGTCGTCCAAGAGACATCGAACGCGGGGTAAGCTACACTAGCATGAATTCCGACGTTTTTTCGGTTTCTGCGCGATTTCGGTTCGCGTCGTGAAGTTCGCCTCATAACGAATACATTGCACAAGCTACACAGCCAGTCTGGCTTCCCGTGGAACGAAAACCCGCAAAAACCGACGAGTCGGAACCGAAAAAAAGTTCAGAGCTGTGCACTTTTTTCGGTTTCTGCGGGATTTCGTTTTAGTGATGAATTATTAGAAGTGCTTGTTGCCAATGATATTGTGACGATGGAAAACTTTCAAATGAAAATAATGACAATGGTGTAAATCATGAATAAAAAAGACAAGATGGTTTCAAAACCTTCAATTTTTTTCACGTTCTACTTCAAATACTATAATTGTATTTAGGCTGACAAATGATTATGATCGAAAATAAATTATTCTTATTTGTAAAAATCTTAAACCAATTAAATCATAAAAATTTTGCAAAAACACGATAATATTTATCATGAATAATCATTAATCAAATAATTTGATCACTTCTCCATAATTATGCTATAAACAACACCGTCCACGCGGAGGCCGCCCGAAACGAAAAAAACGCAGAAACCGAAAGGACGCGGAAACCGAAATCCCGCAGAAACCGAAAAAACACAGAGCGCAGCCTGAGCTTTAGGCTGGTTCGCGCTCCACCGCCCCCCCCCCGCGCTGCCGGCGGGCTGAGTGACGTCACAGCGCGTGCGCCACACAAACCTGGCCGCCCTGGCACGGTGCCATCTCGGCAGCCACGCTGATCGGCGCGGCGCCCTCCTCCTGGAACAGATTCTGACGGATCCAGCCAGGCGGGCTTACAGCCACAGGCACATACTCCCCACTGGAACTCTACAGCTTCCATCGGAAATCCTCCGATTACGCCTCTCCTTTTTCCGTTTCTGCACAATCAAAAGAAAACTGTCTAGTATCGAGTAAACTGTCGAGTGCCAAGTAAAAATTGGCCAGCTTTCTACAACAACAAACAAACAATCATCCTTCCAGAAGCTCTGTGTGGGTAAGCCACGCAGAGCTGATACGTCTTCTCCAGCCACCAATGGAGGTGGAGGCTGGCGGCTGAGGCAGCCCGAGACGTCTTCTCGAGCCACCAATGGAGGCGGGCGGCTGAGGCAGCCCGAGACGTCTTCTCGAGCCACCAATGGAGGCTGGCGGCAGCCCGACACGTCTTCTCGAGCCACCAATGGAGGCGGGCGGCTGAGGCAGCCCCAGACGTCTTCTCGAGCCACCAAAGGAGGCTGGCGGCTGAGGCAGCCCAAGACGTCTTCTCGAGCCACCAATGGAGGTGGGCGGCAGCCCAAGACGTCTTCTCGAGCCACCAATGGGGGTGGGCGGCAGCCCGAGACGTCTTATCGAGCCACCAATGGAAGTGGGCGGCTGAGGCAGCCCAAGACGTCTTCTCGAGCCACCAATGGAGGCTGGCGGCTGAGGCAGCCCGAGACGTCTTCTCGAGCCACCAATGGAGGCTGGCGGCTGAGGCAGCCCGAGACGTCTTCTCGAACCACCAATGGAGGTGGAGGTGGGCGGCAGCCCGAGACGTCTTCTCGACCCACCAATGGAGGTAGGTGGGGGTGGGCGGCCCGAGACGTCTTATCGAGCCACCAATGGAGGAGGTGGGCGGCAGCCCGAGACGTCTTCTCGAGCCACCAATGGAGGTGGGCGGCAGCCCAAGACGTCTTCTCGAGCCACCAATGGGGGTGGGCGGCAGCCCGAGACGTCTTATCGAGCCACCAATGGAAGTGGGCGGCTGAGGCAGCCCAAGACGTCTTCTCGAGCCACCAATGGAGGCTGGCGGCTGAGGCAGCCCGAGACGTCTTCTCGAGCCACCAATGGAGGCTGGCGGCTGAGGCAGCCCGAGACGTCTTCTCGAACCACCAATGGAGGTGGAGGTGGGCGGCAGCCCGAGACGTCTTCTCGACCCACCAATGGAGGTAGGTGGAGGTGGGCAGCCCGAGACGTCTTATCGAGCCACCAATGGAGGTGGGCGGCTGAGGCAGTCCGAGCCGCAGGCTGATGGAAAGTGACCCCAGCTAGCGCAGCCCCAGCTAGCGCAGCCCCAGCTAGCGCAGCCCCAGCTAGCGCAGCCCCAGCTAGCGCAGCCCCAGCTAACGCAGCCCCACAGAGCAGGTAGACGAGACGTCGCCGCTGGGCAGGTCACGCAGCCCGAAGTGCAGGACCTTATCTAGTGGCCTGTCCACATCCTGTCTTTTAGCGTATGCGCGTGGTGGCTCCAGGCGGGAGTTTCAATTTATTCATTCAGGCTAAGTTAGTTGAATAATTCTTTGTTGATTATCGTCTCTTTTGCTCTGCACGACTCCGTCGCCAAATTCCACCGAGCTACCTGATGTGGAAATCGGGCAGGTGCTGGATGTCTGTCTGATTCGGGCCGGGAATCTCGGCTCGTTCCAATCCACCACCGGAAACCCCTTCACTGACGAATCCCAGGGAAATCCGGGGCACTCGTCCATCCCACAGCGTCCACAGTTAGAGACCCTTTCAGGGAAGCATGCCCTTCGCATAGACCAACACGACATCATTTATCCGCCATGACCACCGGCGAGCCGCGCTCGTTTCCCGAGACTCGGGTCCCCGTCAGCGCGGCGGCGGCGTGGTGCGCGGCCCGGCCGGCCCCGCCCCGCCTCCCTCCCCGCCCCTCTGGGTGACCTTGAAGCCATGGCGCCGGACGCTCGCGGGCTCCGGGCGGCCAGCGTTGAGGCGTCGGAACGGCCGGCAGCCGACGGGATTCTCATACACGGCGCACGTGGCGGGGTTACCGGAGAAATTTTACACTAAACATGTGACGCATATCTAGTGCATTCCTCATCACCAAGTTTCACATCTTTATTGCTCTAATTATTGGCACTTTCCTCTGCACACAAATCAGCGACTGCGATGCGCAGACTGTATCTGCGACGGGGGCACAACTGCGCCGCGTTTCACTGCGCGTGACCGTTCGGCGTTCTGAGCTGCGCCGGCCCGGTGCCCGTGCACCCGACCGTGGCCCGACGGGTCAACACTAGTGGTGTCAATTTCAGAAAACGTATGTCCAAAGTCCGTCCAATGTCCAATGGTTACGTCGATTGTCCGTCCAAAAATGTCCAAGCCAGCCATTTGTCCAAAGATGTCCGACACCTACGTAATAGTTTACACTCAACACTGTTATTTAATTTGCTTTTCATGTACCGATACAAGCTCAAAAGTGTTAATCATATCGAAAGCTGAGCTTTCTAATAGCCAATCAATGTTAAACACGACTACTTTTTAAAAATGTTGAGGTGTAGCAAGCGATTGTCCAAAGTTGTCCAAAGCCTGCTGTCATTGTCCAACCGAATTCCGAATTGGACATTGGACAAAATCGGAATTCCGAAGATTCAAGTTCCGATTGACACCACTAGTCAACACACAACACACGGACACAGCCGCGCGGCCGGTCACCGCGCGATGGGCCGCCAATGCTCGAGATGCATGCTCAATAGGAGCTGCCACTTCTACCGTCCGATCAGGGCCACAACTCCGAGCCGAGGGGTGTATAGTATACTGTACAATGCACATAAATATGCCACGAAATCAACGTCCCACCACCGCCACTAATGTATTTCCAGTTAATATAGAACAAAACATAACCTTACCTGACCTAACCTTACCTACAACCGACTAAATTTCTGCTGTGGCATTTACGTGGCACATTTAATTTGGGGGATATGAAGGCTCCCAGTGTGCCGGCCCCAGTGTCCCGGTGGTCTCTGTCCCAGTGTCCCGGTGTCCCGGTGTCCCAGTGTCCGGTGCCAGTGTCCGGTCCTCCGGTCCGTTCGCGTTGTTGCCGCGCCGCCATGCATGAGATGCAGATTGCAGACACCGGGAGGGAGGGCGGGAGGGAGGGGGGGAGCCCCTGGCAACAGACGGAGCGCAGCGGCGGGCCGGCTCCGGGCCACAGATACGGCTCTATCCGGCCACAGACACGGCTCTATCCGGGCCACAGGGACGGCTCTATCCGGGCCACAGACACAGCTCTATCCGGGCCACAGACACGGCTCTATCCGGGCCACAGGGACGGCTCTATCCGGGTCACAGACACGGCTCTATCAGGGCACAGGGACGGGCCTATCCGGGTCACAGGGACGGGCCTATCCGGGCCACAGACACGGCTCTATCCGGGCACAGGGACGGCTCTATCCGGGCCACAGACACGGTTCTATCCAACCACAGACACGGATCTATCAGGGCCACACACAGACACGGCTCTATCCGGGTCACAGACACGGCTCTATCCGGGCCACAGACACGGCTCTATCCGGGCACAGGGACGGCTCTATCCCGGCAACATACACGGCTCTATCCGGACCACAGACACGGCTCTATCCGGACCACAGACACGGCTCTATCCGGGCACTGGGACGGCTCTATCCGGGCCACAGACACGGCTCTATCCGGACCACAGACACGGCTCTATCCGGACCACAGACACGGCTCTATCCGACCACAGACACGGCTCTATCCGGACCACAGGGACGGGCCTATCCAGCCACAGACACAGCTCTATCCGGGCACAGGGACGGCTCTATCCGGGCCACAGACACGGCTCTATCCGGGCACTGGGACGGCTCTATCCGGGCCACAGACACGGCTCTATCCGGGCACTGGGACGGCTCTATCCGGGCCACAGACACGGCTCTATCCGGGCCACAGACACGGCTCTATCCGACCACAGACACGGCTCTATCCGGACCACATGGACGGGCCTATCCAGCCACAGACACAGCTCTATCCGGGCACAGGGACGTCTCTATCCGGGCCACAGACACGGCTCTATCCGGGCACAGGGACGTCTCTATCCGGACCACAGACACGGCTCTATCCGGACCACAGACAAGGCTCTATCCGGGCAGACACGGCTCTATCCGGGCACAGACACGGCTCTATCCGGGCACAGGGACGGCTCTACCCGGGCCACAGACACGGCTCTATCCGGACCACAGACACGGCTCTATCCCGGCCACAGACACAGCTGTATCCGGGCCACAGACACGGCTCTATCCGGACCACAGACACGGCTCTATCCGGGCACAGGGACGGCTCTATCTGGGCACAGGGACGGCTCCATCCAGACCACAGGGACGGCTCTATCCGGGCCACAGACACGGCTCTATCCGGGACCACAGACACGGCTCTATCCGGGCCACAGACACGGCTCTATCCGGGCACAGGGACGTCTCTATCCGGGCCACACACACGGGTCTATCCGGGCACAGGGCTCTATCCGGACCACAGACACGGTTCTATCCGGGCACAGGGACGACTCTATCCGGGCCACAGACACGGCTCTATCCGGGCAGACACGGCTCTATCCGGGCCACAGACACGGCTCTATCCGGGCACAGACACGGCTCTATCCGGGCCACAGACACGGCTCTATCCGGGCCACAGACACGGCTCTATCCGGGCCACAGACACGGCTCTATCCGGGCCACAGACACGGCTCCATCCGGACCACAGGGACGGCTCCATCCGGGCCACAGACACGGCTCTATCCGGGCACAGGGCTCTATCCGGACCACAGACACGGCTCTATCCGGGCCACAGACACGGCTCTATCCGGGCCACAGACACGGCTCTATCCGGGCACAGACACGGCTCTATCCGGGCCACAGACACGGCTCTATCCGGGCCACAGACACGGCTCTATCCGGGCACAGACACGGCTCTATCCGGGCACAGACACGGCTCTATCCGGGCCACAGACACGGCTCTATCCGGGCCACAGACACGGCTCTATCCGGGCCACAGACACGGCTCTATCCGGGCACAGGGACGGCTCTATCCGGGCACAGGGACGGCTCTATCCGGGCACAGGGACGGCTCTATCCGGGCCACAGACACGGCTCTATCCGGGCACAGACACGGCTCTATCCGGGCACAGGGACGGCTCTGTCTGGGCCACAGACACAGCTGTATCCGGGCCACACACACAGCTGTATCCGGGCAACAGACACGGCTCTATCCGGGCCACAGACACGGCTCTATCCGGGCACAGACACGGCTCTATCCGGGCACAGGGACGGCTCTATCCGGGCCACAGACACGGCTCTATCCGGGCCACAGACACAGCTCTATCCGGGCACAAGGACGTCTCTATCCGGGCCAC
Source organism: Amphibalanus amphitrite (assembly GCF_019059575.1). Lineage (NCBI taxonomy): Eukaryota > Metazoa > Arthropoda > Thecostraca > Balanomorpha > Balanidae > Amphibalanus > Amphibalanus amphitrite. The sequence continues at coordinate 77,900 of NW_024883366.1, forward strand.
ACACGCGGCTCTATCCGGGCACAGGGCTCTATCCGAACCACAGACACGGCTCTATCCGGGCACAGGGACGGCTCTATCCGGGCCACAGACACGGCTCTATCCGGGCCACAGGGACGGCTCTATCTGGGCACAGGGACGGCTCTATCCGGGCCACAGACACGGCTCTATCCGGGCGTAGACTGAGGGCTGACGGCTCTATGCGGCCCCGGACGGACAGCCACAGCGACGGATGAGGGACGGTAACAGGGACGGATGAGGGACAGCCACAGGGACGGCTGAGGGACGGCTGAGGGACGGCCACAGGGACGGCTGAGGGACAGCCACAGGGACGGCTGAGGGACGGGAACAGGGACGGCTGAGGGACGGGAACAGGGACGGCTGAGGGACAGCCACAGGGGCGGCCACAGGGACGGCTGAGGGACGGCTGAGGGACGGGAACAGGGACGGATGAGGGACAGCCACAGGGGCGGCCACAGGGACGACTGAGGGACGGTCGGACGGCGGTTAAACACTCGTATGGCGTTCGATGTCTCTCGGACGACGAAGATTCTACGTCGTCCGGCCAATCCCGTCCAAGGCCAGCGGGGGCCCGGCTGCGGTTATGGAACGTGATTGGCCGGACGGCGTAGAATCTTCGTCGTCCAAGAGATATCGAACGCGGGGTAAGCTACACTAGCATGAATTCCGACGTTTTTTTCGGTTTCTGCGCGATTTCGGTTCGCGTCGTGTAGTTCGCCTCATAGCGAATGCATTGCACAAGCTACACTGCCAGTCTGGCTTCCCGTGGAACGAAAACCCGCAAAAACCGACGAGTCGACTCGGAACCGAAAAAAAAGTTCAGAGCTGTGCACTTTTTCGGTTTCTGCGGGATTTCGTTTTAGTGATGAATTATTAGAAGTGCTTGTTGCTTATGATATTGTGACGATGGAAGATTTTCAAATGAAAATAATGACAATGGTGTAAATCATGAATAAAAAAGACAAGATGTGTTTCAAAACTTTTCATTCTACTTCAAATACTATAATTGTATTTAGGCTGACAAATGATTATGATCGAAAATAAATTCTTGTTATTTGTAAAAAAAAATATTTAAGCAATTAATTCATTAAAATTTTGCAAAAACACGATAATATTTATCATGAATAATCATTAATCAAACAATTTGATCACTTCTCCATAATTATGCTATAAACAACACCGTCCACGCGGAGGCCGCCCGAAACGAAAAAACGCAGAAACCGAAAGGACGCGGAAACCGAAATCCCGCAGAAACCGAAAAAACGCTGAGAGCGCAGCCTGAACTTTAGGCTGGTTCGCGATCCACCGCCCCCCCCCCCCGCGCTGCCGGCGGGCTGAGTGACGTCACAGCGCGTGCGCCACACAAACATGGCCGCCCTGGCACGGTGCCATCTCGGCAGCCACGCTGATCGGCGCGGCGCCCTCCTCCTGGAACAGATTCTGACGGATCCAGCCAGGCGGGCTTACAGCCACAGGCACATACTCCCCACTGGAACTCTACAGCTTCCATCGGAAATCCTCCGATTACGCCTCTCCTTTTTCCGTTTCTGCACAATCCAAAGAAAACTGTCTAGTCTCGAGTAAACTGTCGAGTGCCAAGTAAAAATTGGCCAGCTTTCTACAACAACAAACAAACAATCATCCTTCCAGAAGCTCTGTTTGGGTAAGCCACGCAGAGCTGATACGTCTTCTCGAGCCACCAATGGAGGCGGGCGGCTGAGAGGCAGCCCGAGATGTCTTCTCGAGCCACCAATGGAGGCTGGCGGCTGAGGCAGCCCGAGATGTCTTCTCGAGCCACCAATGGAGGCGGGCGGCTGAGGCAGCCCGAGACGTCTTCTCGAGCCACCAATGGAGGTGGGCGGCTGAGGCAGCCCGAGACGTCTTCTCGAGCCACCAATGGAGGCGGGCGGCTGAGGCAGCCCGAGACGTCTTCTCGAGCCACCAATGGAGGTGGGCGGCTGAGGCAGCCCGAGACGTCTTCTCGAGCCACCAATGGAGGCTGGCGGCTGAGGCAGCCCGAGACGTCTTCTCGAGCCACCAATGGAGGTGGAGGCTGGCGGCTGAGGCAGCCCGAGACGTCTTCTCGACCCACCAATGGAGGTAGGTGGAGGTGGGCAGCCCGAGACGTCTTATCGAGCCACCAATGGAGGTGGGCGGCTGAGGCAGCCCGAGACGTCTTCTCGAGCCACCAATGGAGGCTGGCGGCTGAGGCAGCCCGAGATGTCTTCTCGAGCCACCAATGGAGGTGGGCGGCTGAGGCAGCCCGAGACGTCTTCTCGAGCCACCAATGGAGGCTGGCGGCTGAGGCAGCCCGAGATGTCTTCTCGAACCACCAATGGAGGTGGAGGTGGGCGGCAGCCCGAGACGTCTTCTCGACCCACCAATGGAGGTAGGTGGAGGTGGGCAGCCCGAGACGTCTTATCGAGCCACCAATGGAGGTGGGCGGCTGAGGCAGTCCGAGCCGCAGGCTGATGGAAAGTGACCCCAGCTAGCGCAGCCCCAGCTAGCGCAGCCCCAGCTAGCGCAGCCCCAGCTAGCGCAGCCCCAGCTAGCGCAGCCCCAGCTAGCGCAGCCCCAGCTAACGCAGCCCCACAGAGCAGGTAGACGGGACGTCGCCGCTGGGCAGGTCACGCAGCCCGAAGTGCAGGACCTTATCTAGTGGCCTGTCCACATCCTGTTCATTTAGCGTGTGCGCGTGGTGGTTCCAGGCGGGAGTTTCAATTTATTCATTCAGGCTAAGTTAGTTGAATAATTCTTTGTTGATTATCGTCTCTGCTCTGCACGACTCCATCGCCAAATTCCATCGAGCTACCTGGTGTGGAGATCGGGCAGGTGCTGGATGTCTGTCTGATCGGGCCGGGAATTTCGGCTCGTTCCAATCCACCACAGGAAATCCATCCACTGACGAATCCCAGGGAAATCCGGGGCACTCGTCTATCCCACTGCATCCACAGTTAGAGACCCTTTTAGGGAAGGCATTCCCTTCCCTTTTAGGGAAGGCATTCTCTTCCCTTTTAGGGAAGGGAATGCCTTTCGCATAGACCAACATCACATAATTTATCCGCCGTGACCACCGGCGAGCCGCGCTCGTTTCCCGAGACTCGGGTCCCCGTCAGCGCGGCGGCGGCGTGGTGCGCGGCCCGGCCCCGCCTCCCTCCCCGCCCCTCCGGGTGACCTTGAAGCCATGGCGTCGGACGCTCGCGGGCTCCGGGCGGCCAGCGTGAGGCGTCGGAACGGCCGACAGCCGACGGGAGTCTCATACACGGCGCACGTGGCGGGGTTACCGGAGAAATTATTACCTATACACTAAACATGTGACCCATATCTAGCGCATTCCTCATCACCAAGTTTCAAATCTTTATTGCTCTAATTATTGGCAGTTTTCCCTCGGCACACAAATCAGCGACTGTGATGCGCAGAGACTGTATCTGCGACGGGGACACAACTGCGCCGCGTTTTACTGCGCGTGACCATTCGGCGTTCTGAGCTGCGCCGGCCCGGTGCCCGTGCACCCGACCGTGGCCCACGGGTCAACACACACAGACACGCACGGCAACAGCCGCGCGGCCGGTCACCGCGCGATGGGCCGCCAATGCTCGAGATGCATGATCAATAGGAACTGCCACTTCTACCGTCCGATCAGGGCCACAACTCCGAGCCGAGGGGTGTATAATGTACAAAATATGCCACGAAATCAACGTCCCACGAGCGCCACTAATGTATTTCCAGTTAATATAAAACAAAACATAACATTACCTACAACCGAATAAATTTCTGCTGTGTCATTTACGTGGTACAGTCGTGTACAGGTTGATGGTCCCCTACTCTTTATCCACCGGGTTCCTATGGCTCAGCATTGGCAGCAGCCGCCTGGTACCGGTAGGCTGTGCCGCATGACCCGAGAGTGAAGCGGCACAGTCTACCCACGCTGTTTGACATCGGCTCGGGTCGCGCCGGGTGGAGCGCTTTGTAGACCAGCTGTTGCGTCAGACCAGCGCAGGGGGGGGGGGGAGGGGCTCGTCTCACTGGCTGGCGTGGGCTGGCGAGTGGTGTGGGGCGTGTTGGTGGACCATGGGGGCTGGTCGGGTGTGTGTGGTCACTTCCTGGACCTGCATTGCACATTTTGCGTCGCTTAACGATTGCATTCCTGTTTTTGATAAGCACAATGCACGGAAGACCCAGCGAATATAATTTACTTTACTTGTGCATTGTGCAAAACGTGATTTGGCACGGTATCGAGGCAACCATAGGTCTTGTGCCTATGCATGATATTTAGGCAATACGTTTATGAAAACGGTAGATTGATGCTGGATGTCAATTCGTATGCTAAATGTCGGCACGTATTAAATGAATGAATGAATGAATCAATCAATCCAACAATCCAGTGTCCTGAAATTGATTTTTCGGAGAGTGTGATTGAAGCCGCAAGGACGTCACTATTTCAAAAGGACGTCGATATCGGTGCGGAGCCTAAGCCACTGAAAATCCCTTACCTAAATCTCTTAAAATTAGCGATTTTCACTGGCAATGTTGACTAATAGCACCTCAAGGCATCTCAAATGATCATATATATGTAGACACAAAGTAATGCCAGTTTACCCCTAGTACAATACAAAATTAAATCATTCACCACAAACACCAAAACAACACTTTGAAGATGTCTAGTTCTTGTCCATGATCGTACACAACAGTCAACAACAAATATGCTTCAACAAAAATCAACCCAAGAGCCAGCGGCTATCACTAAATATTGAAGTCATAAGAGGGACATTATATCGAGCAAGAGGACTGACGTAAAAAACAGACGTCCAAACAAAGAGGTGGAAAACAGTTCGGAAAATTAATTTCCATAGCTTCCTGTTATGAAATTCAATTAAGAAAACTCCAAGTTGGACGCTGAATTTTTCTTGGCTGGTAAAAATGTGAAATCATTGTGCACTTTTCAGTTTTGTACCGACGTCGATTAAATGGGAATGACAAGGTCAATCGACGTCCCCAACATTGCGTGTATTTTTTAAGCCAAGGACGACATACTTGATTAATACTGTTGAAATTCGGTAACTTTATTTTAATTCAAACAAATAAACACTAAACTTTTTCCCCAACCACTATCAACATATGCAAAATTAACTACTTTTGAAGGACATGTTCCAGGGGCAGCGCTACCCCGTTACTGTGACCTTCTGAGGGGAAAAAATAATTAAATATGTTACAGTAGTTTGATACAAAAGGTATGTTGCGTGCTTATAGATAAATGTCGAAGTAATATATTCGCATGATAAATTTTTATCTATACCTACACTCCACAGTTACTAAAACTGAAAAGTGGAAAACGATGTCCTCAGATCCCTCTATTCCGACATCTTTTCTCCTTCATATGGCAGCTATTACCTTCATATGGTAAAAGAAAACCTATCCATATCTGACGCACAGAAAACGAACATAAAACCGCGTTGTTTACTGTTGCGGCAGTTGGCCAGCGGTGTAGGAAAGGGGAGTTGAGTGTAAGTGGGTTTGTGAGGACTTAGGATATATTTGTTGTCATTTTGCATAGCCGTGTTTTTAGGCTACAGAGGTGATATTTCTTTTTGTTAGTTTGCTTTTGGTGTTCGATATACCTGCCGACTTTTATCCCGATCCGTAAAAAAATGTCAGGGACGTCGTTTGGCTTTCCGGGACGTCACAAAGAGAATCTGTTAAGGTGTGGGTTTCCACCCAAATTCACGAAAATCAGGACACTGTAATCGACATGTATAAAACCGTATAAATGGCTCGCAACCACTAATAGCAATCAAACCATCCTAACTCGGAAAAGTAGCCGGAGCCCTGATGAGGCTCGAACCGGGACTCCACCCTGTAAGTTTTGCCAATGATCCATCATCATTCCACCAAGCTAGAGTGACCGGCACCCGAACCCACAAAAACATTAATCATAATTGACTTTGCCGCCGACCTCCCGGCCCCGCCGCCTGCCCGGCCAGACTTTGCCCCGGCCATGGACACCTTCCGGTGTAGCTCAGCGTAGGAGTGCTCGACTGTCAAACTGATGGGTAGTGAGGGGCCCGGTTCGAAACGCTGCAGATGCTAAATATTTATTTCTCGGTGGGAGGCTTTGCGTTTAGTCCACTTGTCAGAAAGATCATTTGGTGACTGACCTGTTTTCTTTCTTTGCTGCAATTCATGAGGAGACCGTATGCACCCTTACCTGTCCTTCCGCACCGCACCCCACTTGGGAGATGGGTGGTTGACCCCCCCCCCCATGGGTTTTGTGAATATCTCTAAAACGAATTTTTGGAGGGGGGATATTACGATCGGTTATATGCGACAAGTGACCACCACACACGCCCAGCCCCAGGTCCGCTCACTCCCTACCCATATCCCCTCCTCCCCACACCACACTCCAGCCCGCCTCATCCACCGAGTCGAGCCATAACGAGCCTCAGCGCCCCGGGGCGCGACCTGTCAGCGAACCGGCGGAGACGCGGGCCGGCGGTTGCGGGCGCCGCGGGGGCAGGGGCGCGTCCAGGCGTCGGGGACATCGAGGCGGCGCGAGCTGGCGCCGCCACGGCGACACTGGACCAGACCTGAATTGGACACCTCAACATTCAGTCGTTGAAGCCCAAACTGCCGGATCTGCGAGACGACATTCATAGAGTTCACGGATTTGATATATTGTCACTGTTATTATATAACAGTGTTCGCTGACAAGTCGCGCCCCGGGGCGCTGAGGTTCGTTATGGCTCGGCTCGGTGGATGAGGCGGGCTGGAGTGTGGTGTGGGGAGGGGGTGATATGGGTAGGGAGTGAGCGGACCTGGGGCTGGGCGTGTGTGGTCACTTGTCGCATAGAACCGATCGTATCCCCCCTCCAAAAATTCGTTTTAGAGATATTCACGAAACCCATGGGGAGGGGGCAACCACCAATCTCCCAAGTGGGGTGCGGAAGGACAGGTAAGGGTGCATACGGTCTCCTCATGAATTGCAGCAAAGAAAGAAAACAGGTCAGTCACCAAATGATCTTTCTGAAAAGTGGACTAAACGCAAAGCCTCCCACCGAGAAATAAACATCCAGCACCCGAAGCGTTTCGAACCGGGCCCCTCACTACCGGTCAATTTGACAGTCGAGCACTCCTACACTGAGCTACACCGGATGGTTGCTATGGCCGGGGCAAAGTCTGGCCAGGCGGGCGGCGGAGCCGGGAGGTCGGCGGCAAAGTCAATTAATGTTTTTGTGGGTTCGGGTGCCGGTCACTCTAGCTTGGTGGAATGATGATGGATCATTGGCAAAATTTACAGAGTTGAGTCCCGGTTCGAGCCTCATCAGGGCTCCGGCTGCTTTTCCGAGTTAGGATGGTTTGATTGCTATTAGTGGTTACGAGCCATTTATACGGTTTTATACATGTCGATTGATTGTTTGATTGATTGATTGATTCATTCATTCATTTAATACGTGCCGACATTTAGCATACGAATTGACATCCAGCATCAATCTACCGTTTTCATAAACGTATTGCCTAAATATCATGCATAGGCACAAGACCTATGGTTGCCTCGATACCGTGCCAAATCACGTTTTGCACAATGCACAAGTAAAGTAAATTATATTCGCTGGGTCTTCCGTGCATTGTGCTTATCAAAAACAGGAATGCAATTGTTAAGCGACGCAAAATGTGCAATGCAGGTCCAGGAAGTGACCACACACACCCGACCAGCCCCCATGGTCCACCAACACGCCCCACACCACTCGCCAGCCCACGCCAACCAGTGAGACGAGCCCCTCCCCCCCCCCCCCCCCCCCTCCTGCGCGGGTCTGACGCAACAGCTGGTCTACAAAGCGCTCCACCCGGCGCTCGCGACCCGAGCCGATGTCAAACAGCGTGGGTAGACTGTGCCGCATAACTTTCGGGTCATGCGGCACAGCCTACCGGTACCAGGCGGCTGCTGCCAATGCTGAGCCATAGGAACCCGGTGGATAAAGAGTAGGGGACCATCAACCTGTACACGACTGTACATTTAATTTGGGGGATATGAAGGCTCCCAGTGTCCCGGTCCCAGTGTCCCGGTTTGGGTACCCCAGTGTCCGGTCCCAGTGTCCCGGTGTCCCAGTGTCCCGGTGTCCGGTCCCAGTGTCCCGGTCTGGGTACCCCAGTATCCGGTCCCAGTGTCCCTGTCCCTGTCCCAGTGTCCGGTCCTCCGGTCCGTTCCCGTTGTTGCCGCGCCGCCATGCATGAGATGCAGATTGCAGACACCGTGAGGAAGGGGGGAGGGAGGGAGGGGAGCCCCTGGCAACAGACGGAGCGCGGCGGCGGGCCGGCTCCGGGCCACAGGGACGGCGCTATCCGGGCACATGGACGGCTCTATCCGGACCACACACACACGGCTCTATCCGGGCCACAGACACGGCTGTATCCGGGCCACAGACACGGCGCTATCCGGGCACACACACGGCTCTATCCCACCACAGACACGGCTCTATCCGGGCCACAGACACGGCTCTATCCGGGCCACAGACACGGCTCTATCCGGGCCACAGACACGGCTCTATCCAGCCACAGACACGGCTCTATCCGGGCCACAGACACGGCTCTATCCCGGCCACAGACGCGGCTCTATCCGGGCCACAGACACGGCTCTATCCGGGCCACAGACACGGCTCTATCCGGGCCACAGACACGGCTCTATCCGGACCACAGACACGGCTCTATCCGGGCCACAGACACGGCTCTATCCGGGCCACAGACACGGCTCTATCCGTGCCACGGACACGGCTCTATCCGGGCCACAGACGCGGCTCTATCCGGGCCACAGACACGGCTCTATCCGGGCAACAGACACGGCTCAATCCGGGCAACAGACACGGCTCAATCCGGGCAACAGACACGGCTCTATCCGGGCCACACGGACGGGCCTATCCGGGCCACAGACACGGCTCTATCCGGGCCACAGACACGGCTCTATCCGGGCCACAGACACAGCTCTATCCGGGCCACAGACACGGCTCTTTCCAGCCACAGACACGGCTCATTCCGGGCCACAGACACGGCTCTATCCGGCAAAAGACACGGCTCTATCCGGGCCACACGGACGGGCTTATCCGGGCCACAGACACGGCTCTATCCGGGCCACAGACACGGCTCTTTCCAGCCACAGACACGGCTCTATCCCACCACAGACACGGCTCTATCCGGGCCACAGACACGGCTCTATCCGGGCCACAGACACAGCTCTATCCGGGCCACAGACACGGCTCTATCCGGGCCACAGACACGGCTCTATCCGGGCCACAGACACGGCTCTATCAGGGCCACAGACACGGCTCCATCCGGACCACAGACACGGCTCTATCCGGGCCACAGACACGGCTCTCTCCGGACCACAGACACGGCTCTATCCGGGCCACAGACACGGCTCTATCCGGGCCACAGACACGGCTCTATCCGGGCCACACGGACGGGCCTATCCGGGCCACAGACACGGCTCTATCCGGGCCACAGACACGGCTCTATCCGGGCCACAGACACAGCTCTATCCGGGCCACAGACACGGCTCTTTCCAGCCACAGACACGGCTCATTCCGGGCCACAGACACGGCTCTATCCGGCAAAAGACACGGCTCTATCCGGGCCACACGGACGGGCTTATCCGGGCCACAGACACGGCTCTATCCGGGCCACAGACACGGCTCTTTCCAGCCACAGACACGGCTCTATCCCACCACAGACACGGCTCTATCCGGGCCACAGACACGGCTCTATCCGGGCCACAGACACGGCTCTTTCCAGCCACAGACACGGCTCTATCCCACCACAGACACGGCTCTATCCGGGCCACAGACACGGCTCTATCCGGGCCACAGACACAGCTCTATCCGGGCCACAGACACGGCTCTATCCGGGCCACAGACACGGCTCTATCCGGGCCACAGACACGGCTCTATCAGGGCCACAGACACGGCTCCATCCGGACCACAGACACGGCTCTATCCGGGCCACAGACACGGCTCTCTCCGGACCACAGACACGGCTCTATCCGGGCCACAGACACGGCTCTATCCGGGCCACAGACACGGCTCTATCCGGGCCACACGGACGGGCCTATCCGGGCCACAGACACGGCTCTATCCGGGCCACAGACACGGCTCTATCCGGGCCACAGACACAGCTCTATCCGGGCCACAGACACGGCTCTTTCCAGCCACAGACACGGCTCATTCCGGGCCACAGACACGGCTCTATCCGGCAAAAGACACGGCTCTATCCGGGCCACACGGACGGGCTTATCCGGGCCACAGACACGGCTCTATCCGGGCCACAGACACGGCTCTTTCCAGCCACAGACACGGCTCTATCCCACCACAGACACGGCTCTATCCGGGCCACAGACACGGCTCTATCCGGGCCACAGACACAGCTCTATCCGGGCCACAGACACGGCTCTATCCGGGCCACAGACACGGCTCTATCCGGGCCACAGACACGGCTCTATCCGGGCCACAGACACGGCTCTTTCCAGCCACAGACACGGCTCTATCCCACCACAGACACGGCTCTATCCGGGCCACAGACACGGCTCTATCCGGGCCACAGACACAGCTCTATCCGGGCCACAGACACGGCTCTATCCGGGCCACAGACACGGCTCTATCCGGGCCACAGACACGGCTCTATCAGGGCCACAGACACGGCTCCATCCGGACCACAGACACGGCTCTATCCGGGCCACAGACACGGCTCTCTCCGGACCACAGACACGGCTCTATCCGGGCCACAGACACGGCTCTATCCGGGCAACAGACACGGCTCAATCCTTGCAACAGACACGGCTCTATCCCGGCAACAGGGACGGGCCTATCCGGGCCACAGACACGGCTCTATCCGGGCCACACACACGGCTCTATCCGGGCCACAGACACGGCTCTATCCGGGCCAGACACGGCTCTATCCGGGCGTAGACTGAGAGCTGACGGCTCTATGCGGCCCCGGACGGACAGCCACAGGGACGGCTACAGCGACGGATGAGGGACAGCCACAGGGACGGCTGAGGGACGGGAACAGGGACGGATGAGGGACAGCCACAGGGACGGCTGAGGGACGGGAACAGGGGCGGATGAGGGACAGCCACAGGGACGGCTGAGGGACGGGAACAGGGACGGATGAGGGACAGCCACAGGGGCGGCCACAGGGACGGCTGAGGGACGGTCGGACGGCGGTTAAACACTCGTATGGCCGGCCGGGTCGGGCCGGGGCGGCGCTCCGTGTGCCAAACTCCTCCCCCGGGCACCTGCTACCGGGGGTTCGGGGACTGGGGAGCCCTCCTTCTGGCTGAGTGTTACTGGGTTTCGGGAGCAACCTCCCCTGACTATGTGTTACCGGGGGTTCGGGGAGCCCTCCTGGCTGAGTGTTACTGGGTTTTAGGGAACAACCTCCCCTGACTATGTGTTACTGGGTTTTAGGGAACAACCTCTCCTGACTGTGTGTTACTGGGATCCCCTGGCAGTGTGTTACTGGGGCTGGGGAGCCATCCCCTGACTATGTGTTACTGGGTTTTGGGAAGCCATCCCCTGGCACTCATGACAGTGTGTTATTGGGGTTGGGGAGCCATCCCCTGGCAGTGTGTTATTGTTGGGTTTGGGGAGCCATCCCCTGACTATGTGTTACTGGGGTTTGGGGAGCCATCCCCTGGCAGTGTGTTATTGGGTTTTAGGGAGCCATCCCCTGGCAGTGTGTTATTGTTGGGTTTGGGGAGCCATCCCCTGGCAGTGTGTTACTGGGGTTTGGGGAGCCATCCCCTGGCAGTGTGTTACTGGGGCTGGGGAGCCATCCCCTGACAGTATGCTATTGGGGTTGGGGAGCCATCCCCTGACAGTATGCTATTGGGGTTGGGGAGCCATCCCCTGGCAGTGCGTTATTGTTGGGTTTGGGGAGCCATCCCCTGACTATGTGTTACTGGGGTTTGGGGAGCCATCCCCTGGCAGTGTGTTATTGGGTTTTAGGGAGCCATCCCCTGGCAGTGTGTTATTGTTGGGTTTGGGGAGCCATCCCCTGGCAGTGTGTTACTGGGGTTTGGGGAGCCATCCCCTGGCAGTGTGTTACTGGGGCTGGGGAGCCATCCCCTGACAGTATGCTATTGGGGTTGGGGAGCCATCCCCTGACAGTATGCTATTGGGGTTGGGGAGCCATCCCCTGGCAGTGTGTTATTGTTGGGTTTGGGGAGCCATCCCCTGACTATGTGTTACTGGGGTTTGGGGAGCCATCCCCTGGCAGTGTGTTATTGGGTTTTAGGGAGCCATCCCCTGGCAGTGTGTTATTGTTGGGTTTGGGGAGCCATCCCCTGGCAGTGTGTAACTGGGGTTTGGGGAGCCATCCCCTGGCAGTGTGTTACTGGGGCTGGGGAGCCATCCCCTGACAGTATGCTATTGGGGTTGGGGAGCCATCCCCTGACAGTATGCTATTGGGGTTGGGGAGCCATCCCCTGGCAGTGTGTTATTGGGGTTTGGGGAGCCACCCCCCTGAATGCGTGTTGTTACTGGGGTTTCGGGCGGGTGTTTTTGCCTCATGAAGGCCCCTCCCGCGGGGTCAGGCAGAGGACGTGCAATCCACTGTTTATGGTATGCAGGGTCACACTGTGGAGCGCTGAACCTACGAACCTCTAAATTCTGCATCGGTCTGGTCTGTCTGGTCCTCACCACCCAGTGCACACGTTCTAGGAGGCCTGGACGCGTGCACTGGGTGGGGAGGTGTGACGGAGCCAGAGTTTTGGCCCAACAACGCGCCATTAGTCGCTGTCTTCCCCACATCCTCAGCCCGAGGCAGTGGCAGCTCCGTGATCTGCGTCTGACACCCCTGTCGACAACTTCTGGCCGCCCCCGCTGTCACCTGCCACCCCCGTCGGTACAACTCCTGGCCGCCCCCGCTGTCACCTGCCACCCCGTCGGTACAACAGACGACCAGCCGCGCTGCGCCCTTGGAGGAGTCGCTCCTGCCGACCCCACTGACGTCACGGCACGCCGGCATGACGTCATTGGAGGCGTGGCAGCGGGACCGCGCCCGATTACCCTGTGATAAACTGGATCGTGTCCCGACGAAGTTCTATAGCCTTGCTCCCGACTACTCTGCTGCAAACAGAGGGAATAGGCGCTATGGGCGTGGCGCTGACCGCTGGAAAAATGTACTGGGTGACGCGATATTACATCAGAAGACATGTCAGCAGAACAGGCAACAAAGCTTATAAATCTCTGCTGCACCCCACATGATTATCGCGAGATTTGAGGAAACATTGCGCTAATTAGTATCCAATTAGCAAACTCACTGGCCCTCAAACCGGTTAATCATGAACAAAAAACAGAAATTGAAGACGAAAAAAGCAAAGAGTAGATAATTACGCTGGACTTGGCCTCGGGACGAGCGTTTAGTCGGAACTTTTCCGACGGGCAGCCCCGGTCCCCGCTGAACTCTCACCGGTATCATGTTTCCCAGTTCTGACTCTGGACTTTCCAGGACTCGACTCTGAGTGGCCTAACCCAGTTCAGCGCTTGACTGTCCTACCATCACTTGTCTGCTTAGCTACAATGGACATCGGATCGGATCGCTAACCCCTCTCCATTCTAACATAGTTTTCTATAAATGTGTTCACGCCCCAAAGCGCAAACTCGGTGATTTGCGATCCCAGATAGCCACAGCAGCTGATTGCTGCAACACCACCGCCACACCAGCTGGCTGCTGCGCCACCACCGTCACAGCAGCTGACTGCTGCGCCACAGTCGTCACGGAGCGTGCAAACCGTGCCGCCGGTCAGCCTGGCGAGCCGTCCAGCGGCGTCCGCAGACGGACGGCCCGATCGCCTCCCCACGGGTGGCCTGTGAACGGATCGCCTCCCCACGGGTGACCTGTGGACTGTGGACGGATCGCCTCCCCACGGGTGGCCTGTGGACTGTGGACGGATCGCCTCCCCACGGGTGACCTGTGGACTGTGGACGGATCGCCTCCCCACGGGTGGCCTGTGGACTGTGAGCACTCGTCACGGAGTGGTCGGCGTCACTCCGCCAACTGCCGCCACCACGGCCACTCTGGCGCCGCCGCGGAATGGGCCAACCGGAATGGCTCAGTAGGAGTGGAAATGAGCCCTCGCCGACCGAGGGGGGCGGATGCCGCCTCCCCTCCCCCCATTGCTTTTTTCGCGATAGCTCCGAACGCGCTGGCGATAGAGAGCTGAAACTTGGGATACCTGATCTTTGATTCATGCCGGATCTTGTGACACCAAACGCATTTTCAGGTCACATCAGGTCAATGACCTATGACGTCATAAGTGAGCCTCTGCACGGCCTCCTCAGATGCCGCAACTTCGTAACGCCCTCAGCGCCAGAGCAGCTCTCACAAAAAGATGGCACTTACAGGTTCTAGTATTCTCCATGGTCTCAAAACTTGTACATCTCGGATTTTTCCTAAAAGTCACATGAGGTCAGGTCGGTCACGTGATCTCATTCTCACCATTATAAGTCAATGGGGAAAAATGAAAACTGCTATTTTGGCGCCATGACCGATCTCAGACTATCTCAAGCACACAGAATCGTGATTCCATGCACTCCTTGCAAAGTCCAATGCTTCACTTTTGCATTGCTGACCTTCCATGACGTCATTTATGACGTCACTTGCAAGATCAGATGCTTAATTCTTGCATTTTTGACCGTCACTAGGGTCATTAGTTTTTCGTCAATATCTCCCGATCAACTTGAGCTAGGGAGTCGGGAAAGCAACCAATGGACTCGGGAAGACCTGCCTAATCGAATGATATGCGATATGACCCCATTCAACCAACTTCATGACCTGAAGGCTCTGACCTGATCTTGACCCGATGTCAACATCTCAACTTGACCTCACCCAAACAAAAAGCATACCATTCGACGCGCCTGAGCGAGACGAACGTGATGGTGCCAAAATCGCGGCTCTGCGGCCACTGCGGTTATTTATCAAAAACCGAGCCCGAGCCATGGGCCACTTGACCTTACATCAGAGGTCATCGGTTGACCTGAGACCTTAAAATCAGTCACTGCGTCTCGTAACAGCGCGTACGCTTGTTTTTTTTTTTTTTTCGCGATGCTCTAGCTCCATCAGGGGCGAAACGGCGAGTGGGGTCGTACCAACCCCTCCTCCTCGGACGGCGCGTATGTAGAAAAGCGGTCCGGCGAGGGTCAAGTCCAGTTTATTAGAGCGGATAGCTTAGTCTGTACGCTCGGCCAGCTCGAACCGACGGCCGGCAGTGCTTCCTACTGCGTCGTCCCCCACGGGGAGCTGATCCCAGACCGCAGGTCCTCTCCCCCCACCCCCCCCCCCCGGAGTCAGTCACGTGACAGCCGCATGGCAGCGGCCGGCGCAGGTGTATCGCCTATCACGTGACCGAGCCGTGCGCACGGCCTGAGCGGCCGGCGTGCGTCACGTGGCACACAAAGGTCGCCCAGTCTGCCGCGGTGGTCGTGTGAGCAGAATGCTTGGGATGGCGGGCGGGCCGGCGCGCCTCTGCCGCGCGCGGAGCGTCCCTCCTGCCGGCCCGGAGCGGAGAGCTCAGTACATTTCAACTCGCACTGCGGTCTCGGGTGCACTGAGAATGGATGCTGGAGTTTGAGGGACATCCCGCGACCCTGACCGGAGTCGCTCGTGCTGTGCCCGAGGGTAACGGCAGCTCGTGGCAGAGTGGATAGTGGCACTGGCGACACCGAGCGGCCTGGTCCCGGGCGGCCTGCAGCGCGCCCCGGCCGGGCCCAGCGCGGCACCGAGTGCCGCCGCTCCGGCCGGGCCCAACTCGGCACCGAGGGCCGCCGCTCCGGCCGCGACCCGCGGCTACCAGAGCCGGCCTTGAGCGCCCTCCGCCGCCTCTCCGGGAGGGACGGGCTGCCAGTGCTGCTGGGGCTAGTGCTGTCTTCACCCCCCCCCCCCTCCCCGCTGCAGACGCCCCCTCCACGGCCACCGGTACCGCCGCCCCCCCCCCCCCCCCAGTCTGCAAATGTAGTGATGTGCACTGTGTGCAGTGTGCAGTGTGTGCAGCCCCCTGATGGGACCCGGCAGACGCCGCCCCGGCTCTGCTCTCGGACAGACGCCGCCCCTGCTCTGCTCTCGGACAGACGCCGCCCCGGCTCTGCTCTCGGACAGACGCTGCTCCTGCTCTGCTCTCGGACAGACGCCGCCCCGGCTCTGCTCTCGGACAGACGCCGCCCCGGCTCTGCTCTCGGACAGACGCCGCCCCTGCTCTGCTCTCGGACAGACGCCGCCCCGGCTCTGCTCTCGGACAGACGCCGCCCCTGCTCTGCTCTGGGACAGACGCCGCCCCTGCTCTGCTCTCGGTCAGACGCCGCCCCGGCTCTGCTCTCGGACAGACGCCGCCCCTGCTCTGCTCTCGGTCAGACGCCGCCCCGGCTCTGCTCTCGGACAGACGCCGCCCCGGCTCTGCTCTCGGACAGACGCCGCCCCGGCTCTGCTCTCGGACAGACGCCGCCCCTGCTCTGCTCTCGGACAGACGCCGCCCCGGCTCTGCTCTCGGACAGACGCCGCCCCGGGCTCTGCTCTCGGTCAGACGCCGCTCCTGCTCTGCTCTCGGACAGACGCCGCCCCGGGCTCTGCTCTCGGACAGACGCCGCCCCTGTTCTGCTCTCGGACAGACGCCGCCCCGGGCTCTGCTCTCGGACAGACGCCGCCCCTGTTCTGCTCTCGGACAGACGCCGCCCCGGCTCTGCTCTCGGACACACGCCGCTCCTGCTCTGCTCTCGGACGACGCCGCCCCGGCTCTGCTCTCGGACAGACGCTGCTCCTGCTCTGCTCTCGGACAGACGCCGCCCCGGCTCTGCTCTCGGACAGACGCCGCCCCGGCTCTGCTCTCGGACAGACGCCGCCCCTGCTCTGCTCTCGGACAGACGCCGCCCCGGCTCTGCTCTCGGACAGACGCCGCCCCTGCTCTGCTCTGGGACAGACGCCGCCCCTGCTCTGCTCTCGGTCAGACGCCGCCCCGGCTCTGCTCTCGGACAGACGCCGCCCCTGTTCTGCTCTCGGACAGACGCCGCCCCTGCTCTGCTCTCGGACAGACGCCGCCCCCCTGCTCTGCTCTCGGACAGACGCCGCCCCTGCTCTGCTCTCGGACAGACGCCGCCCCGGCTCTGCTCTCGGACAGACGCCGCCCCTGCTCTGCTCTCGGACAGACGCCGCCCCAGCTCTGCTCTCGGACAGACGCCGCCCCTGCTCTGCTCTCGGACAGACGCCGCCCCGGCTCTGCTCTCGGACAGACGCCGCCCCGGCTCTGCTCTCCGGCATCCGGCGGCACTGCGAGCAGTGCCCGGCGGAGCCGCGGGGGTCGGCGAGACCTGGCGGTACAGAATACGGACCCCGCGGCCCGGGCTGACCTGCTCAAAGGTCCCTGTTTAGGGGTGACCTATTCAGCGGTCCCCGCTCCCCTGTTGAGGGACCAGGAATCCTCCTCGGCCGTTCCCGAGTCGCGGCACCTGGACTCGCCGCGGAAGGCCGCTGGGCAGAGACGGAGGGTCCCGGAGGGCCGCTGGACAGATGCAGAGGGCCGCTGGGGACGTCGGGGAGGGACTCCTGCTGAAAACCTATGGAGAGGGTAAACAGTGGACATCGGACGATCACACGGCAGCGTCTGAAGTGTATCCTCCAAAACTGATGCCGCAAGGCTCCGTCCAGAGGGTAGCCCTGGGTCAGCAATTTCCCAAAACTGGCACCTCTGGCAGGGCAGCCATCGGTCAACAATTCCGCGAAACTGGCACCTCTGGCCTGGCAGCCGGAGTCGCCGGTGGGATCAGCTGTCAGACGGGTTGCCAGTTGTTGCCAGACGGGTTGCCAGCCGCGAGTAGCCCAGAAGTGGGTCAGTCAGTATGTATGTCTGGGGGGGCAGCTGTTTGCAGAGGGGGGCGGGGGGGCTGATGGCATGGAGTGCGGGTAGGGCAGTATCTGGGACAGGTCGGACAGGTACGGCAGGTGGGACAGGTACGGCAGGTGGGACAGGGGGTGGGACAGGTACGGACAGGTGGGACAGGTGGGCATGTGGGACAGGGGGACAGGTACGGCAGGTGGGATAGGTGGGACAGGGGTGGGACAGGTACGGCAGGTGGGACAGGGGTGGGACAGGTGGGACAGGGGGGACAGGGGGGACAGGTACGGCAGGTGGGACAGGGGGGGGACAGGGGTGGGACAAGTACGGCAGGTGGGACAGGGGTGGGACAGGTACGGCAGGTGGGACAGGGGGACAGGTACGGCAGGTCGGACCGGGGTGGGGTCTGTGGGACAGTTGCACACACACGCGGGGGGGGGGAGATTTATGTCCTGTTGGGCATGTCCCCGTAATGTGACCGGCCAC
>NW_024883367.1:0-101307 GCF_019059575.1 Amphibalanus amphitrite
TCACGAAAACCATCTCAGAGCTTGGCCAATGTGTGACGCATCCTCACACAAACTTTGGTTCTCAGCGGTCTGTGGTCGATGGCGATGTTCCTCTGGGACGGCCTGAGGAGGAGTGGCAGCTGAGCTGAGCCTCCGGCAGGTAGCCTCTCATTGGAGAGCTCTGGAGCGCTGGATGACCCAGGAGGGCACTCAGCAGCCGCTAGAAGGGCTCGCTGTCCGTAGGGAAACCGTGCGGGCCTCAACTTTGTCGACCTGGCTGGGCCGTGTTCTTGGCTCGGGATGTGAATTTTAGGGCGAATATCCTTCAGCGAATAATCCCGATCTGTGTACTGATTTAACCGCGCGGGCTGGGTCTCCAGCCGAACGCGCGGGGCTGGGGGGGGGGGGGTAAATTTTCCCCCTGTTATCTCCCGAACTAATGGTTCGATTTGGAAAATTCGAACGCCAATCGAAAGATCTCATCACGAACAACTAAAAACATGTACTTATTTAAGTTTGAGGTCAAGGTCAAGGTCAGGTCAAGGGTACAAATTGCAAGTTTCTACAGTATCGGCCTTGCACCGTAGTTGCCGAAGAATGGAGTCATGGACTGAGACTGATTGCCCAAAACGTGTTCTTAGGCTACCAAGACAATATTCGTTGCATACAATATCATTCAGAGGTCAAGGTCAAGGTCAGGTCAGGTCAGGTCACCAAAAACAAAATGTAGAAAAGGGCATGTGCAACACATGTTTTATGGGTCATTTTACTCATATAATTCAATAGGCACACTCAATAAGTGATATGGACCACCTCTGGATGAATTTCAGGTCGAGGTCAGGTCAAGGTCACGTCAAGTGAGGTCAAATTTTGAAGTTGGTTTTTAAGGCCTAAAAAGATGTCTATCTGATGCAGTTTTTCACGGCGAATCGAATGTTGCTATTTTTGTTTCCGTATGAGGTCTAGAACTTCCAAAAAAATCATTTTTCAAATTTTTTGTGTGTCGTGACGTCATAAAATTTTTAATTACTCCAACATTTTTGAACCGATTCTTCTAAAAATTGGTATGTAGGTGCACATAGACCACTTCTCTGACATATATTCCGGTTTTTTCGATACACTCAAAATTTTGGATTTTATAACTATTTTCCCAAAAAAGTCAGTTTTTTGAGAAAAAAAAAATTTGGTTCAAAATCCAAAATTTTCAAAAAACCGAGATAGCCATTTGATAGACAAAGTAGAAAGACGTATAACCTTTTTGTTACGTCTTGATTCCTTTAAAAATGAAGATGTTAGCGGCGTTTGAAATTTTGCCGTTTTTGAGGCGAAAATGGCGAACATGACGTCACTAAAACGTCAATTTCTCAAAAATTTTCCGATGGATTTCGCTCAAATTTTCAGGCAACGTGTCAAATATATGGCGATGCCTCTACTAGTCGATTATTACAAGTCGATTATAATAAAACAGCAAAAGAAAATATTTTCACTTGTTGCATTATGGCATAACTTTTGGCTAGGTTCGGGGCTCCTTTTTCAGACGAATTTTCACTGGCAAGAGATGTGATAATGCGCCGTAGCTGAAGCGTATTGTTCGGCCGCTTTTCAATAAGGTAAGGAAGCGGTCCAATGGTGCCGAAAATTCAGCTTCATACCGGCATATTTCCGATTCGGCGCTCACTCGTCCGTGAACGGAGGCGAGACTCGCGCCGTATCCAGTCCGTCGCATAACTTCTCTTATTCAGCTAAATATGCCACCCTTCCGCACGTAAAAAAAACCTTCCAGGGGACAGCTCCACTTTTCATTGTTCGATGCGTTGTAGCTGATAGTCACTGCAATTTATTATTTTAAATAAAAATTAGGCTATCCGTATGTTAGAAATCAATTTACTTGACCCCTTTACTAAAAAGAAGAAGCTGTCTTTTCAACGCTTTACATCAAAGCGTTGCTATTTTTGAAATTCAAGTTTTTTATTAGGATGTGATTTTCTCAATTACTTTAATATTTCACATTTGCATTTATTTAGCCATACATGTAGCCATAATTATGTAGTACGATAGTAATGTATCATCACATCATCAAGTGCTTATATTATTCGTCAAACATTTACCAATCATCTTATTCAAACGTAACATTTGAGGCTTTGGCTGGCTGATAAAGGAAATGCATAATGCATATGTATCGGCTGGTTTTCCGGTTCGTCGGGCTCGCTCGCCGGTGAATATCGCGGTGTTGACACGTTCGGCGCAGGCCTCATCTCGCTCGCGTCTCCTCCACCAAATAGGCCGGCGGTTTGTGAGCTCAACAGGGCCGGCGACCGGGCCGCTCCATCAGCACCCGTCAGCGCCAGCTACCCTCAGCTCGTGCGGCTCAGCTCCTGACAGCCAATTGAGCCGACTCGCCGGCACCGGCGGCTGCAACACATCGACTTACGGCACATCGATCTCCGCCAACTTGACCGATTGTGTCGCGATTTTCTGAGACCAGCAATTGCTCTCAATCTTTCAGAGATTCGCCCGATTGCGATTCAATCAAATAAATTTCCACATTCCGAGCCTGATCCCTCTGAATTGTCTATTTAAGTTTGGACATTGCTAGTTGGAGGCGACTGAGGTCGCGGACCTTCCAGGCTGCGGTCGGGTAGATCGAAGAGCGTTCGAGGGCTTCACAACCATGACCGATGGAGGACGCTTTAGTTGCCCTCCCTGGTATGACGGCCGGGCGGGCTTCTCATCATGGCCTCTCGGCTAGGCCGATGGCTGCTCTTATCTATGGGCCACATAAGACGATGATCGGGCACGACCGACGGAGACGGTCGGTCACAAGCCGCATCGTTCGATGACTTCGACTCCAGCCCGCCGTCCACAGGCAACTGCTCGTCATCGCTTTGTCCCCCGGCACTTCGCCGCTTACATCGTCCGGTGTCGAAAATCGCCTAGGCTTTCTAACGACCGTGGGGCCGATACTTTTGCGGCCACACCCTCGCCACGCCTCTGCTTACAGTTCCCGCTCACTGCTCGCGCCGGTCTCCGGAGGGGCTTCTCCACTGCCGCGACATTCAGAGCGCCGGACCCAACTCCCTCCTCAGCCGTTCCCTTCCAGCGCGTGCTGACTGTTCTCAGTCGTCCATCCCTGCGTCCGACCTCGCTCAGCCTCTCTGACCTCGCTCAGCGTCCGACCTCTCCCAGCCTCTCTGACCTCGCTCAGCGTCCGACCTCGCTCAGCCTCTCTGACCTCGCTCAGCGTCCGACCTCGCTCAGCCTCTCTGACCCGTCGTTTCGGCCGTCACATGGTCGACACATGGCTCTCCACTCTCTGCCCTCCGCCGCCGCCGCCGCCGACGTCGGGCGGGGGCGGGGGCGGCGGCTGAGGGGAGCCATCTGTCGCACCTGTCGCCGCCCAGAGAGCTCTGGCAGGGGGTATCGATCCAGGGACTGTGTACCCAGTCGCCGTCCGCCGCCGGACGTCAGCGATTTGGAAAGTCTTGCCAGAAAACCGAACACAGACGTCTTGGTACTCAGCATTCGCATTGTGATTTCATGCCTTACACTGTGGAACAGGCAGGCTTTTGCTCTGTGATTCAGTGACATTGCTCCTGATTTTAGGCTTTGGGTGTGCTTGCCGATGTTATTTCTTTCATATTTTCCTCTTGTGTGTGTAGGACATGCCACCTACTGTTTGGTGACATCATGTTCTAGTCCCATGCCCTGGCACTCACGGTCCCCGCGCTGTGCCTGTCTTATTCGTTCCTGTCTTACGTTCTTCTCTGGTTTTACCGCCTGGGATGCTGTCGATCACCCTAAAGAAAAGAATGCCGTCGGACCGAGCCCCAACTGTCTGGTATTGGCCCCCTGAGTGGGCAGCTCGAAATCGGTCTTTGAAAGCGCCGAGTGCTCACTCGGGTCGAACGAGGCTAGAAATTCAGCGTAGACGCTAACTTCTTGAATCTTGATGTCATCCATTGTGTTTTATGCTTTCCAGAACTATGCTTCACAAATCAATTCAAAGCTGAGACCATTTCAAATCTCCTTCAATGTGGTCCAGGAAGCATTGGTCTTCCGCCCTCCTGATTATCATACCTTAATTTTTAAACAACTCATGTTGCAACTGAAACCGTTCCACGTAGAGCTTAGCCTCGGGACAGCTCTGCCCGGGTCGTTCCTCGCCTAGTGACAGCCATGGACTGACGTCACATCTGTATGGATAAGACAGAATCCCTGGGCGGGTAGTGTGTGTGTTGGGGAAGGGAGAGAAGCTCCACCATCAGCGGCCCTATCGGGTGACCGCGTGGCCAAACAGTGCGCAGACGTCGGCCCCAGCATCTGCCTCAGACCGTTCGAACCGAGCGGGAAGACAAGGAGGTGGCAGGTGGACCGGCGCGGCGACTCGCGATGACAGCTGCGGTGGGGGGGGGGGGGGGTGGTGACAGCTGGACGGGATGACAGGCTGTCAACCAGTGCGGCATGTGGCGGGCCGCCGGTTAGCCGCCAATTGCCGACCCTTCCCTCCGTCTAGGGCGGATCTGTCTGTGGTGACTGCGTGCCGGAGGAAGAGTTAACGGTGCCGGGTGTGGGACACAGAACGCATTTTGATCATGGGAAATGAACAAATCATGTGCGACAGAACGCGCACTGCGTTAGACATTCAGCTGTTAGAGATGTAATTTGAAAAAGAGTTAGAGTGAGAAAGAAGAGAGAGAGAGAGAGAGAGAGAGAGAGAGGGAGAGAGAGAGAGAGAGAGAGAGAGAGAGAGAGAGAGAGAGAGAGAGAGAGAGAGAGAGAGAGAGAGAGAGAGAGAGAGAGAGAGAGGAGAGGGAGAGAGCCGCGAAGTTGAGGCTGGCAGGATGAGAGAGGTTGGAGATACGTATTTGTCATCCATACCTATCTTACCCCTGGTCATCAAGCAACAAGAAAGACCTTTGACCTGTTTCATGCCTCCATACCTATATGGATTTGTTACTTCATTGCTTTTCATCTAACTAATCACTCGGTAACCCACATTTTTAACCATATTTTGTCGAAACAATTATTTGTATATGCAAAGTTTTGGTATTTGCCTTATTTTACATCTAGCTGGAAGGAAGGTAAATGATTTTAACGGCATCTAAAACCCTAAGCTCTGCGCTTTACTTAGGCGCCGACCTCCCACGGAAAGGTCTGTCGCCGACTTTTGTCCAGTCGATTTATTTTGTATTGTCTGCGGTGGCAGAAACGGTCGGCTTTTGGCGATCGTAAATGACGCTCCTTTTTCAGCGGGAAGTGCGCCGTCACCACGTTCAGGGAACAATAGAGCGGTCCGTCACCAGGGGGACAGCCGGCGACCGGGGCGAGCAGCGCGCTCCGATCGGCCCCACCCGAATCCATACATAGATCTATCGCTAATATCGGCCCCCGTGATGCCCTCTCCGTCCGCAATGTACAACAATAAATGGCGGCCTCAATTTAGTGGCTAACGACGATGAACGGTGGCGTCGGCGTGGCTGTGGCCGACGTCGGGCCGAACTATGGCTGATTCAAACGGCCGCGCCGCCCACCGGGTGGACCAATATCCGCCGACGGACCGCCGGCCGACAACTTTGGCCGTCCATCCATCCCGAGCAGCCCGCCGAGACCTCCTCAGGGCAGTTAGCATAACGACACCGCCGTGTTTCACTTCAAATTATTCATCCTTCATGAGATGATTACTTTTAGGACGGCAATGTTCCTCTCTCCAGGGTAACTCGCGTCTATTTTTAAACGGTTTCTCGGAGATATTTGTTTCGTTTTATTTTGTGTGTCTCATCCCCGACAGGCCTCTTATCCAACTTCAGACGAGGCAGTTTGCGTCGCTCGGGGCTTGGGGTTACGACTCGTGCCCAAGGGCCTCGCTCTCTGGGACGATCTACGGGCACGGGTGAAGGCCCCGGCAGGTCAGATGAAGTCGGGTCAGAGGATGCATCTTGCTTACAGTGTTTGAGCACGCCAAATCAATTATCAGTGTTTCAAAGCAGGCTTCTCTATGCATTGTTGTAGTAGCAAAGCAGTTTGTAGTTTGTGCCCCAATGAACAGTTGGAATGAACAATGCACGGACTGAAACAACAAGTATCGACTGAATTAGGTCGATGAGGTTGCCCCTCTGTCTTTTGTAATTGATAATTCAATTCGATCGGACATGATAGAACCTACCGACCAAAATGCTGTCGATGATGCTGATCAAAACAGCCTCCAAACTGATCCATTCCGATTGGTCTTCAAACTTTGGAAAACTGTCTGTCCATCGCATGCTCTGTTGTGGACCATATTTTACCAGCAGCTTCTTCCTGCAGTCGACACTGGAAGCAGGGCGGTCGGATGCAGACGCCATGTTGTGCCAGTCTACATAGACACTAGACAGAACAGTGGTAGACAGAACAGCGGCTGAACCCATGCAGCTGAACCGGGAAACTGTCGTGCAAACCCAACACTGCTGTTTTCTATCTACGACAGAGAAGGGGAGAGAGAGAGAGAGAGAGAGAGAGAGAGAGAGAGAGAGAGAGAGAGAGAGAGAGAGAGAGAGAGAGAGAGAGAGAGAGAGAGAGAGAGAGAGAGAGAGAGAGGGAGGGAGGGAGGGAGAGGAAAAAAACAGAACGATGTAATGTCTGCCTGTAAAGTAGTATTCTACTCCTTCCGTTGTTAAATGTGATAAAATGTTCTGGCGAAAAGGCCAGATGAGCGGCTCCCGAGCGCTTTAGAAAATATTAAATAAATGATATAGTTTGTAAGCCAACACTTATAAAATGCTAGTGGCAGTGACCGAACGACACATTCAGGCTTTAGAAATTAAAATGCCTGCTTATGTACTTACGGTGAAATTGTGCAGGTGAACGTGTTTGACGGTGTCATTAGGTTTTGAGATGTTTGGTGAATGGTATTCGTGGATGAGAGACTGGCAAATGTCCACCGCCTTAACCCGCGCCCCACTGGGGTCTGCGTATAACACGCCCTACTGGGGGGGGGGGGGGGGGGAGGCTATTCATAGCCCCCCCCCTCCTAACTCCGAAACTACTGGGCCGATCGTCAAAATTCAAACGGCGTCTGATAGCCCCGGAAAAACTGTTGAACGAAACCTAATTTCATTGACCTCGAGGTCACCGATGACGTCACAGGTCAGGTCAAAGTAAAAATTATCAGCATTTTGGCTTCTTCACGTTTTGGGCTCTGGCCGCCGTCTTACAAGGCAGATCAGGCTCATTTTTGGTTCACACACTCGTGAACAGATGCTCTAGATACTCTGAGGGTACCAAACTTGTACTTTGATTTTCAGGTCAAGGTCAGGTCATCACAGGTCACGAAAATATTATATCATCCGTCGGTCACGTGACACATGTTTTATGGTCCATTTAGGCCAAACATTTCGAATTTGATGTCGTCTGTGTCATTCGAGGTCATTTTGAGTCAAATTTAGCTTAGGTCAGGTCACTTTCAGGTCAAAAAAGGTCAAATTTTGAAGTTATAATTTTTCAACAAAAAAGGTGTCTATTGGATGCAGTTTGAGCTCAGGAACACGATGGTGCTATTTATATTGGCGTACGATGTCAAATTCGTGCTGAAAAATTGATTTGAAAAATTAATAATTGTTAATTTTTTGCAATAATGCGTATAACTTAGCCATTTTTGAAGATATTTAGCTAAAACTTGCTAGAGTTAGTCATAATAATGCGTTCTATCACATATATTCCGGTTTTTTCGAAAAGTCAATTTTTTTTTGAAAAAATGTAAAAATATAAATTTTGAATTTTATTATATGAAATTTTCGAAATTTTCCAAATTTCGAAAATCTGAGATAGCAGTTTGATAGCGCAGTCTATTCTGAGTCCTCTCATGCAAAGAAATTGGTTCTAGCTTAAAAACTGAGCCCTTGGGAGCGATTGCCGTGGTTCAATGTTTTGCGTCGAAATCGACCGAACATGACGTCACTCTGACGTCATTTCCGGCCGACCTATGGTAGGTACGAAGTTCAAATTTTGACACAAGGTGTCAAATTGATGCAGCCGAAGGTGTTGAAAGTTTGGCGTCGATACGTTAAGCGGTTTGGAAGTTATTGCAGAAAAACGGGAGGGGGGCTATAAATAGCCCCCCCCCCCCAGTGGGGCGCGGGTTAAGTTTTGTTGAAATGTTTGGTCACCTAACTCCAGCATGAAGGAGAGCACAGAGGAAGGAGGATGCAGCTCCACTTTGCAACAGTGTTTGACCATTCCCAGCACAATGTTCGGCCATTTGCTGTACGGCCGAGAAGTTCAGAACTGTTGCCGGCCGGGGGACGGTCTTGTCAGAGTGATAAATTCTGATCTGGAAGGCAAACAATATTACTGAAAGCTTAGCGAACTTACTACATCATTCAGCATCTCCAGTGCTCCGGACCAGCCTTTTATTTTGGCATAAATCAACATTGGGACAGTGAAGTTGTACTCAAGTTCCCCATCACTATAGCGATAACTACATTGACGGCGATGGGGGCTGTGGGCGGTGGGGCGGTGGGGGCGGTGGGCGGCTGACGGTGGTCGGTAGGCGGTGGACAGTGGGCGGTGGTGGGTCGGTAGCGATGGCGGTCGGTGGACGATGGGCGGCAACTCGACGGACGGGGCGGCGGGCAGCGGACAGGGGGAAGGGGCGGGGGCGGCACAGGGACGCCGGTTGCGCCGCTCCCACCGTCTCGGCCGATATTGATTGGCCTGGCTGTCCGGGAGACATCTCCGCCGAATTGGCCTGCCAACCGGCGACGGCGACTCAGTCACCGGCTGGGCCGAGCGGGCTCCGTGCTGAGCCGGCTCTGTCTCCGAACGAACCCGTCTCTGTCTCAGGAGAGACTGTCTCTGTCTCAGTAGGAGCCGTCTCTGTCTCAGAACGAACCCGTCTCTGTCTCAGGAGAGACCGTTTCTGTCTCAGGAGAGACCGTCGCTGTCTCAGGAGGAGCCGGCTCTGTCTCAGAACGAACCCGTCTCGGTCTCATATCGAACCCTTCATGTCTCCGGACGAGTTGTCTCCGTCAGGGAGGTTTGTCTCCGTCTGACCGTGATACTCGTATGTATCCCTGTAAGATGTCTCAGTGACAGGTGAGGGCGGTGCTAATGTGGTCCTCTCCAGCGCTCTCCATTAGTCCCGGAGTATTTCCGTTGCTGGTTTTAATCAGCTGCCGTGCTGATTACTCCTTTCTGAGAAGTCTGGCACTCCGCTGTCGACGATAATAGTCTTGTCTGGTTGACCAGAAATGGCCGCCGAGCTCCGCCAGGCGATAAGCTTTTGTTTCTCAGACTGGCTCTCCCTCATTTTCGGTATTTCCCATCTTACTCAGGTGAACTGTCACTGCTGTGAGGCTGCGTTTCAGGTTATTCCGTACACTGATGTGTCCCGCCTCACCACGTGACCCAGCTGATCCTCACCGCACGACTCTCCACACCGGCAGCAGTCTCCTGGCCGGCCGTGACACGCTCGACAGCGCGGAAAACTGGCGGTCCCCTGCAGGAAGTGGGCGCCGCCGGCAGACGGATGCAGGCCGAGAGGGCGGTGTCGGCGGCTCTGCTCGGCCGGTGTCGGTGCCACCCGGCTAATTGGCTCACCGGTTAATGGGCTGCCGTCGGTGGCGGACGAAGCCGGACGGCCGGTGGTGCTCTGTGATTGGGGCTCTGAGCCGGAGTGTTGGATGGTCACTGCAAAGTCCTGCGCTGGATTAGGGGCGAAAATTTAGGAAGGATTTGACACTGTTTCAGCCTGTCTCAGTCGACAGCTTCTCACTCTGCACGATGATTGGGCAGTGGACTTCAGCCACTGATCTGCGGATCAACTAGTCATGACCCATCATGATCGATGCGGATCATCAAGTCATGATTTTGCATTCAGCCTTACTTTAAACGAGGGTCTCAATCTCCGTGCATTGCGCTCATTTAATCTAATATTACCCTTGGCAGCGCTGAGTACCGCTCGGTGTGACATAGCGCTAGAGGCGCCGCGTGCGCCGGCCATCCGTCTGAGGGTGTCGTCGGCACCCCTGGCTCAGTAATTAACTGCTGGCGAGCACCTCTGGGCTCCGGAGCAGGCTGCAGAGCGGCGCCGGCCCGGCGGACGGGCCACTAACGACCTAGGAGCCGACCGCTAGGCAGCTGACTCCGTCACCGGTCGGGGCGTCATCAGTTCATGTCATATCACATCACCTACTCGAGTCACGTCAACGACTCACATGGATCTGTCACGTCTCTGACCGTCACTTGAAAAGGCATCAGTCACTAGCTCACGTAACGCTGCCGTCTCATCAGTGATATGTTCTATCAACGACTCACAGCTCTTTGTTACGTAACGGACTCAACGATCTGTTTCGTTTGAAGCGCGCTGCCTAACGACCTGACACACATCACTCGCGACCGCGTTGGCAATCCATTACAGCCAACACGGCTAAATACCCACTATTTTCTCTCTGAATGTCTGCCACCATGACAAACAGGTCTCTCCCTGACCATCTGTCAGCAGAATCTCCGAATTCCAACCGACACCTCCGACTACATGTCTATCAATTCACCGTCGTGGTGGATCCCCGACTATTCATCACGCCTGTATGTATCAGCTCTGGGCTCTTGTCACTTAGAATTATCCAGAATCTGACGGTCTGTCATGTATGGCCACAGACTGTTGAGTAGCTGTCATGGGTGCTCCCTGACGCTGTTCAATCCGCGTCATCTGCTGCGTATCCGGTCCATCACAGCTAACGACCCCCTGCTTCGGGATGTTGGCTTCATTAACGGAGCCGCATCACCGCCATATCACGGTGTGCCCGGTAGGATAGGGTAAGGGCGGGTAAGAGTACGCGGGCGATAAGAGTACGCATCAGCTGTTTCGGTTGATTAGCAACGCAGGTTTGTCGAGTTCATGAAGTGACATGAAGCCGCCAGTGCGTGCATGTCACCAACGGAACGTGGGCGTTGAGCGGCGACGCTGTTGAGTTTAAGGCGATGAATATTATTTTCGAGCGTTATGATATTATTATGATATGGTACAATAATTTTGATACTTGGCAGTTAAGATGAGGTACATTTCCGTGATTGTTGTGGGAAACTTGTGAGGTTATCTGGGGAAATACTGTATGTACAGTGCAATATTCTGTTTGCGAAGTTTTGCACAACGTTTCGGGGTTGTTTTGTGCGCGAATTGCATGTACGGTAAGAGGACGCACTGTTCAGGAGGGTAAGAGTACGCAGAATTATACATTAAATCGAATGTACAGAAATATATAATTATTAATCTATCGCTCAATGACGTTTGTTTTGTAGGTATATCATCAATGGAGCACTGTGATGCAGATGCGTACCCGAAATTCTTCCAAATACGAGTTATTCTCCTTTTTGATTGTGCATTTTTTTTTAGAAACACACGACATGATTATTTCCTGATTACGGAGCGAGCGAAGCGAGCGTAGTCTTTCCTTAGATTAACGGAAATTTCTGAGTATGAGCGGCCGGCCGGCCGGCCGGCCGTGGTCACGCTTTTGCGAGGCTTATATCTCAGCAACCACTTGACCGATTTACATGCGGTAAGTTTTGTAGGGTAGCTTCATTCCTTCTACCAAGTATTGGACTATTCCCGATGCATGTGGGTGACCCCTTATGCACGTGCCACGTGCAAAACGAAGAGGTGTCAGTTTGGTAATTGTTGCGATATCTCGGTAACTACTTGGCCGATTGCGCTGAAAGTTGGCATGTAGGTAGGCACCCACTAGGCACTGCATATCCATGTGCCAGAGTTGGGGTGCTGCTGCACGTGCGCACGTGCAGGGGTCGTTTCCAGATCTCGAGAACGGCTCGACCGATTGCGCTCAAATTTGGTACACAGTTAGGGACCGGTTAGTAGGGTGCCGTGCACAAGTCAGTTGGGACCCATTTTGCACGTGCGCACGTGCAGGGTGCCGCTTCCAGATCTCGAGAACGGCTGGGCCGATTGTGCCCAAATTTGGCACATCGCTAGAGACCAGTTAGTAGGGTGCCGTGCACAAGTCAGTTGGAGGTACCCCCTCGCAATTTCGCACGTGCAAGGCCCACCCTCTCGCTCGCTCCGTTAGTCGCCCCAAAAGGCGTTATACTGGTTTATAGACTTGAAAGATTTATTTTATGTTTTTCTTTTTGGATACTAGAATTAACTTAAATGCCTTCTGAGTTTGAAGTTAAGCATTTGGACTGTGCAAGCTGCATAGGTGTGTGTTCATATGCTTGCGTACTCCACCCGCCTGGCGTGCGTACTCTTACACACCCCATATGGTAAGAGTACGCAAGTGCAACGGTTCAGAAAATGTCAGTTTTAGACCACTTCCATTTACGCTGAAGGATCGTTGCCCCATGGGTTGATGGCTAATTCAATGAACTTTAATATTCCCTATTTGCGATTTCTTTCCTTCAAATATTAAACAAATGAGAGCAAGAAATCCACTAAGTGCGTACTCTTATACGACTTCACCCTATCCGTAAAATGCACGCTACTTGCGCTTCCGCATCATAGAATCTGTTCAAGATTGATCCTCAACTATATCAATGATGATTGATTGTGTCACACAATTTGTGTGCATAAACAGATTGCAACAAAAGACTTTCACGATGGCCACACGAATTAGGGAAAAACAGTCCCTAATCGCATCATATGCGCATCATTTCAAATGTTGTAACATTTTCATTTCATGTTTTATTGAGCCCTACAGTTTGAGCGTCCGGCTCTGTTTATTGGCAGCGCTGAAAGGCCGAGCGAGAGCTCATCTAAACGATCGGGGCGGAGCGTATCGACAACTTTTCCCGTCTGGCTGTCTGATCCGTATTTCATAGCCTCTAAGCCGATGATTCTCTGGGGCCGTATCCTCGTGGTCGTCTCATCCGCTGGAACTTAATGAACGCCCGATCGTTTGTCAGCGCTTCCCAGAGAGATGAGAGCCGGGACGGGCTGGGGCCGCCGTCGTCGGCCCAATCCCCGGCTCACCGTCCAATCCCGGCCGGCCTGGCAGGTATGTGGCAGTCGCCGGCGGACGGGATTGCCTCTTTGCCCGGTGGCTCGACCGGGGACACCTCTCGCCGGCCGTCCAACGAGATGGGTCGCGGCGGGTCACCGGTCCCCGCCGACCTCTGACCTCTGCAGCCCACGGACCGGGACGCGCTGTGGCTGTTCAGAGATTATCGCGGCGCGTCTCTGGGTCCGGAGGAGGGCCACGGTGGGAGGGACGGGAGCCAGGCAACAATAGCCGGACTGTCCACCGCCCGCGGCCGGCCACGTTCTGCCCTGACCGGTTATACTCGGCGGCTCGGACCGGGTGGTCCGCCGAGCGGCGAGCGGGTCTACAACTTTGCCGAC
Organism: Amphibalanus amphitrite; assembly: GCF_019059575.1. Taxonomy (NCBI): domain Eukaryota; kingdom Metazoa; phylum Arthropoda; class Thecostraca; order Balanomorpha; family Balanidae; genus Amphibalanus; species Amphibalanus amphitrite. The sequence continues at coordinate 13,310 of NW_024883367.1, forward strand.
GGTACGCCGAACCGAGCGGGGTGCAGCAGCCAGCCCGGCGGGCAAGGCAAGACGGCAGCCAACCCGACACAGATATGACAGAGTCCAGTCGACATGCTGGCGTTCTGAAAAAAGTAGGGGCGAAAGGAATTCGCCCTCAAAGACCTGCGTCCTCAGTGCTGTTTCCCACATGCCTTTTCGGCGCCAGAGAAAAGCCCTAGGTAGTAGGTACAAACTTTTGACTATGCTCAAAGCTCCCTTATGCCCATAGGAATGGGGATGGCATAGCTATGCGTCTGAATATTCCTCTGTGCTTACTGCGGAGGCCCGTCGGCCCGACGGCCATGAGCAATGTCTGCTTGAACGAGTCACACAATGCATTCATGGCCATTTCTCAATGGGTGCCGTTTCTCTTCGAGGAGAGATACGCCAGAGAGCGTGGCGACCTAGGGACGTCAGGGCTTGTGTAATCCATTGTCGCCTTTCTGACCAGGTATCATGTTTTAAGATAAGCCGATTTACAAGACTAACGAAAATGTGGAGCAAACTAATTGCACCACTTCCTTTGGTTACGTTTGTCTCAACACAATACAGCTTACGAAGCTTAGACTGGCCGCTTATGTCACCGCATATAGTGCGCTCTGCTTGTCCTTACAAGGTTCTGTCCTAACCAGAAATACGTGCTGATAAAAAGTGCATCTTTCCAAATGTTACCGCCAAGAACACAATGTCAAACACAGACAAGATGTCGGCCAGTTTGGCAAATAGCCCTGGGCAGTAGGTCAGCAGTCTTCTGAATGGCGTGGTCATTTTAGGCGGCTCAAGGGCCCCACAATCCGTCACTGGAGAACAACAAGAGGCTGCCGCCCTCCAGCTGCTTCGCTGCTCCCGGGACAATTGCTCCTCATTTAAATCTCAAGGCTAGTGTGATTCACAACTGCAAGGGACATCGTAGTGCGTGACCCGTATACGGCTCGCTGCAGTTGTTGTCGCATTGCCGGCCCTTCCCGCCCCGTTCTGCCCCGTCCCTTGTCCACCCCGTTACATTTCCTGTTCATCCAAACCTCGTTCTCTTTGCTGTCAACGGTCCGCCGTAAAACGTCACCATCCACGGTCCGCCAACTGTCCACCGTCCACGGTCCACCGTCCACCGTACACCATCCACCGTCCACCGTCCACCGTCCACAGTCCACCGCCCGCCTCCCAGCGTCGCCGCCAGCACCGGACACCCCGGCAGCAATCGTGCACGTTTTGCAGGCTGCCTGGAAGTGGCCGCCACACCGCTAATTGCCGCATTCGGGTAAAGTGTACCCAGGCCGGCGGCTTTACGACGCCCCAAGTAGCCGACTAACTGCGCCAGTTCTGCGCGAGATGTACTACAGGTTATTAGTGGCTGTGGCGCCGGCCGGGCCGCGAACTCTCCCAGCCGGTCGGCGCGGCAGGTGGTCAGCCGGTCACACTCCCGTATAGCGGCTGCTACCTCGCCATGGTGCGGCGGCGGCCGACTCCAGCGCTAGCCGTCTGACGGGTGGTGGTAAAACAGTGGTGTGGAGGGGCTCTCAGCGTGCTGGGGGGGGGGGGGCAGGTCTCACTGGGCGCCAGACAGGCCAAAGGCTACTGGCGTGGCGTGGTTATTTTTGGCAATCGGTCTGAGAGCGATTGGTGATGTGGTCGAGATAGAAATGTCATTCAAGCTGGTTCGCCGCTGGTGACCGGCCTGACCGATCTCCACGATCTGCCATGGCCATCGGGACCCTCCTAATACGCCCACCGATGGCTCAAACTATATCCGCTACTCTTGACAAAATGTTCTAAGAATACCAGAGGGAGAACCACCAACTCAAGAGCGTCTCAGTCTGGAGAATCCTGCCGTATAATCCTACCCCGGCCGACGCGAGCTCTGCGGTTATTGTAACTTACAGCTCTAATTGGAACACGGGCTGCGAAACCGGGAATTTCTCTGGGGAGTGATCATTGCCGAGCTGGTCTCCCGAGGCATTGTGTAAGTGGGACCAACATATTGCCTGTGTGACATATATTCCGGACTGCTTATGCTCCCCATATTCTGGTGTTTCCGTTCCATTCCGCTGGGCGGGTGTCTGAATTGCGAGGGCGGTAGGCACCGAAGACCAAACATGGGTAAGCTATAAATGGAAGCTCTATCATCGAGCCAAGTATCCACAAAGGATATTGGTAGTGTGTTGCGTACAGTGTGTGATGTGCCTTTTGCTTGCTGGCTTGCAACATCTAATGATGCAAAATGCATACAAATATAGTGATGTAGGTTTTTCTGACTTTACTGGCCGGCTTCCGATAATGTCTTGTGCGCGGTGTGCTTGGTCGGTGCTATGCAGTGGTTCATTGTGCTGTGTGCTGTGCGGCACTATGCGGTGGCGCAGGCCCGACCCCGACCCCCGGGCGACTTTGGAGCCTCGGGCTGAGGAGGTCTCCGCGGAGCTCATAGCTCGCAAGCCGTCTGGTGCACCACATTTCCGTAACAGCTGGCCGCGCCAACAAATTTGCATTTATATCAGGCTAAGGACGACAGCAGGCAATGAATTACGTGCGTTCGCTGCGCGAGGACAGACTCCCGCTCCTCAGCTGAGAGCGCACCCCTGTGCCGTAATTAGGCACCACGTGAAGCTGCCTTCATTAGGGATTCAATCCCTCACTGTGCTCTGCAACCTATCATTGGCGCCTAATTTGCTGTCAGATAATTTAAGCAATTGTAATGCAATCGGAATTGTTGCTTTTCGAGTAAATATATCGCAGGCAATCCATCACACATCGTTTCTTCGCTGCTGTTCGATGTCAGTGAATGGTAGACTGCCACCACCAAAGTTCTTAGCGGAGGTGGCTTGTGTACTGTGCATGGTGGCCACCGTCTGCCGACCCTTTCGGTGACCCCGTGACCTTTCCACGGCCCGGCGGCCGGTGGACCGTGACCTCTGGGGCTGACGGCGGCTCCCTGCTGCATCGGCTTCCCAGCGCCACTCGAGTCCGACGGGGCTTCCAAGTGCCACTCCAGAGCCCGGCTTCGGGCTGCCTGAGCCGACCCGACACCGGAAGGTCGACCCAGCAGTTCACACGACGTTACTATCTGGACGGGAGTTAATTAGGAGCGGCGCTGGATAGCATCTGTCTTGGGGGGGGGGGGGGGCACCGCCCACTGTTCCGGCAGATGGGTGGAGCCTAACGATACCAGGAAATCAGATAGATAGGTCGGGGAGCGGGGAGTATTTTAGTGCACCCTCCCCTCCTCCTGCCGAGTGACCTCTTATGTGCACGCAGTTGTGCATCGGGGATGGATGATTGGGATGTTCTACGGATATGATAAGGATACAGCCCGTATGGAAATGGTGCCATATAAACTTTAACAATGCCAAACTTCGAGTGTTACAATGATGCTGCTTAATTAAAGTAAAAGTGCATCATATATTTATTGTGAAGCATCCGTAGTTCCAAACAAGGCATGCCAATGCATTATTACTTAGCGTCAGTGTGGGGTACCGAAATAAAGTAAAAATACTGTAATCACAGACCACAGTCGTTCAGCAGACGGCCTCAGATCCAGATAAATTATGGAACCTTTATTTTCCTTTATTTCATGTCATCACTTTCAGAGGCCAAATCTTGTTATAGTGACCTTTTAAATCAAACACAAACGGCTATGGAACTAATCAAATCAAACCAGTGCAGTTATAACACATGAATATTTATTCAAATATGAAATCGATAAACCCAAAATTTCTGGCGTTGAATTGGAAGGAAGAGAGGAAAGACGCTTCCACGGTCATCTGAAAGAGGCAGGATGGAGACGGAGCGCACTCCGCGTTTTCCGATTCCCATCCGTCCGCTAAAAAGCCCCGGAAACCGTCCGGATGAAAGGAGTCGTGCCACTACCGAATCGGACAGCACGGCCCCCAGAGCTGCCAGCCCTAACCAACAGCTCAATACCTTTCAGTGGGACGCGCTGAAAGGTCCGCGAGGTCGCGAATGGTGAGAGGGAGGCACCGCGGACAGGTCAGTCTGAGGCGTGGGGCGGCCACAGATCTCTCTTTCACAAAATGACCATTGGTCACAGTGATATGTAACGATAAGCGCAACGTGCTACCATTACGTGCACTGTATAGCAAGGTACGAACGAAGTTATTTAGGCAACCATAAATCACAATGTTATTGCAGCATTATTACTGCTGCAGTTAGTTGATTCTGTTATGACCTATTATTTATAGTATTCGATATTTTATGTTCACATGCAAGTTTATTGAAGTAATTTACATATCCATATCTTTTTGTTGACTGCTTATCAATGTTTGAGGTCGCTTCATTCATAGCTTCACTAGAATGAAGGGCATTCTATGAAAAGTGTCTAGTATCGGACGCTGACAAATGCGAACCTATTAGGACGACCCTGGACAATCTGTTTTAGGCACTTGCAAAGTTCTGAACTCACGGGAGAACATGTCCGAAGTAATGACTCCATTTCGCTGTTGTATTCAAGAGAGAAGCATCTGGTTTCCTGCAGAGTCGTCTTCAGTTTCCTCACACCTCGGGGCCAGGCTTCCGTCCATTGCATGTCAAGTGCCACTGGAGATTGCCAGCACCGTGTTCTGAGAGTTGGCCGCCGGTGTTCCCGAGACGTGACCTGGGGCCGGAGGAGGGGGTGGGTGATGTCGCACATCACTCTCACCCCCTGGGAGACAAGGTGTCCTTTCTGGTCATGTGTCTGTCCAGACGCCGCCGGCGCGGTCAGGGCGGAAATAGGACCGTCCTGGGTCGGACAATGGCATTCTGTCGCGATGGCGCCCGGTGGCGCTGCTCCGTTGATATGTGACCTGTGAAACCCCATCGTGACTGGCCGCGCCCCCGCCCCGGCCGGTCATGGGATTCCACCGGACGTGACACGGGCTCTGTCACGTGCTCAGATCGCCGCCGATCTCGATCGAGGTCCTAGTGAGATTGTGAATCATTGCACTGCACTACGCCGTTGTCGCTTCATTTTGTGACAATATAACACGATTGCAAATCAGCGAATAAAAGCGGACAACTAGCAATTTATACCTAACTCAGTGCTAACTGGGTCTCTCAGTCCAGCTCATCTACCGATTAATGTGCAGACTGCGCCTGTCACCCGCTCACTTCACACACAGACCCAGTCGCCCAGACTATACGCCTGCAGCTCCACGACTTCTCACAGAGCTGCCCTTGGCCGGCGCGGTGATCAAAGTCGCTTCACTGACAGCGACATCGGACCACGTATGATCGGGAGGGGGTCGGAGTGGTCTGTTGACGTCATTACTGATGTCATCGCGGGTACTCTCGTGGCGTTCCCACGGTCCCGGCTGACGGCTGAAGCCAAACAGAACAGGGGCGGCGCGGTCGGCCGGTGGTCCCCGATGGTCCGTGCGGAGGCATGGAGTGAAGCGGACGGTCCTCGGTGGTCCAGCCGGACCGTGGCGAATGGTCCTCGGTGGTCTAGACGGACCGTGGCGATATGTGTGTTCTCGCTGGTCTGAGGTAGATGTGCCGTGGTGACTGTGGCCGGCTCTTGGATGGCGCCTTTCGTGTTTGTTGTCTTAGCTCTGCACTGCAGCTGTGATTTAGTAGCTATGTTTTGGTGGTTTTATCTCTTTGGTTTTGTAGCAAAAGGCTGGAGGTGGCAGTGTTGTTACATTATATTTAGCTCCAGCGAAGGCAGAATAAGCTTCTTTTTAATCCGTTTGGTCTTCATCCTTTGCTTCTTCCCCCTCTCGTTTTTATTCGTCTTGCACTGAAAACAATTTCACCCGAAGCTGGCGAATTAAGCGTTGCTCTGCGGGTGGTATATGTGTATTAACTCGCCATGTCCAGATTCTAGCTAGAGGGTAAGCAGACTTGCCTGCCTTATTACTCGTAAATATGCACTGTACCCACAGTCTGCAGTAAGCAGTGGCGTATCCAGGATCTTGAAAAGGGGGAGGCCAAACCTGCTCAAGGGGCCCCACCCTTACCTTAGGGGTCCCAGTGGTAGCATACTTAACCCACGCACAGGTGCGGTTCTTTACCACTTTCGCCATGTGAGGGAGCCTTTTTAGGCACACTTGGCAATCTAAAAACTCTGAAGGCTCATTCTGGCCTCTGAAAGCCCCTATTCGGCAACAGAGTGAACGACTCTGGCTTCAGCTGGCCCTATAATGGCCTCAGGCAACCCATGCTATTGCTGACCTCCCAGGGCCCCACGCTGGCTCTTGGGAGCCTGTGAGTCAGTCTGATGACCCTATGCCGCTCTCGAACCCACGCCGATCTCTAGAAGCCCATGCTGCCCTCTGAGGGTTCCGCGCTGGCTTCTAAGGGCCACTCCTACCTCAGGGGGCTCAAACATGCATAAGATCTGAAGTATGGCTGCCGAGGCCCTCGAAGTGGCCTCTAATGGCCCGACGCCAGCCCATGAAGGCCCCGTGCTGGCTTCTGAGGGCCCAGCACCAGCGTCTGAAGTCAGATGACAGCTGGCCCCACGCTGGCCTCAGAGGGTTCACGCTGGTCACAGAGGACCTCACACTGGCCTCAGAGGGCTCCACATTGTCTTCAGAGGGCCCCAAGCTGGTCTCAGTGGCCAGTGGACCTCAAACTGACTTCAGAAGGCCCCACGCCGCTGGGCTTAGAAAACCCCAAGCTGGACATAGACAGCCCCACACTGAACATGAGGGTCCCACACTGGCCTTAGAAGGCCCCACACTGTCCTTAGAAAGCCCCACAATGGACTTAGAGGGCTCCACGGCTGGCCTTAGAGGGCTGCGCGCAGGCTCCTTAGGGTTCCATGCCAGCGTCAAAGGGTCCCACGCCCAAGTCTAGGCTTCTGTAGGACCACTGAAGCGGCCTCTGAGGGCCTCAGCGCTAGCCTCTGGGGCTAGTTCTCAGCCTCTGAGGGCCCTGAGACGGCCTCTGAAGGCCATCAAACGGCAAATTTATGATAGTTTGACGTAGTTGACTTTATTTAATGACTTAATGACGTAATGACTTTATTTAAGCTTGGGCCAGTAATTCGCATTAGGCCCTGAAGGTCGTTTCTCTTGGGACACCCAAGCATGCACGTACCCAGGATTTCGCCCAGGAGGGGGCAACCTGCTCTCGAAGGGGCCTCGGGTTACCTGGGGGCCACTGTCAACCCAGGCAGGGACGTATCCAGAACATTTCGATGGGGGGGATTGGGCACGGTGGGTCTGGTCCCCCTTGCGGACAGGCCCCTCTGTCTGTCTGTCTCACTGTCTGCCTGTCTGTCTGTCAGTCTAAGCCATGAGAAAATGTGGAAAATTGGCAGATAAAAATTTCATTTTCCCTGAGAAATGTGCATAAAATGCACGGTCTTTTATGAAGAAGCGAAGCGAGCGAGCCCCTCAGAGTCGCCGGTGTTGGTCCCTCAGATGAGATGTGTCTGTGAAAGGCCGTCAGATGCGCTAATGTGGGGTCCACACAGGCGCCGTTGCGGGGGCCTTAGGGCTTAAAGACGCTGGTAGGGGCCGTCATAGGCATGTATGGGGCCCTGAAAGTTACTAGTGGCCCTTTATAGGCCGGCAAGGGAACATCAGATGCCGGTAAGAGGCCCTCAGAGTCGCTGCTAAGTGGCCGTTAGATGCGCTGGTACAGAGCCCTCGGAGGCGCCGGTGAGCGGGCCTTCAGAGCCACTGATGTAGGCCGTTAAGAGGCACTGGTGTAGGGCCCTTAGAGGTGGCGGTGAGGGCCCTCCCAGGCGCCATTGTGAGGGCCCTCAGAAACATTGGTGTGGGCCGTTGGGTCATAACAAACAGGTGTGGGGCCCTTACAGCTGATCCCTCATTAGCCTTCAAGGACCTCAGAGGGCGGCAAGGTCCTTCAGAACATGGGGTGGGGCCCTTCTGGAGATAAGTGTGGCTACATAAGAGCTCATGACGTGTTCTCAAAAGCCCCGTGGTGACCTTTCACTCCTTTCCAGTTGAAGCGTGCCGCGTGGCCAGCGCGAACTCTCTGATGTCAATTGGCACCGTAGGGCCCCTCGGGCCCGAGGGGACCCTAAACCATAAAACCGACACGTGTCCCCTCTCCCCCTGGCTATGCCATTGAATCCAAGTGATCAGGGGCCCTCTAGGTAATCAGGGGCCTCTCAGGTGACTGCAGGGGCTTTTCAATTGATCAGGGGCCCACCAGGTTACCGTGACCAGGGGATCCTCTGATAATCAGGAGCCGGCTATACCAGGGGCTCCTCGGGTAACTATGGGCCTTCATGCGACTGCAGAGGTCCTTCAGATAACCATGTACTCCCCGGGTAAACATGAGCCCCTTAGGTGACCAGGGCTTCTTCAGATGACTGGCCAGGGGCCATCCAGGGGATCAGGGGCCCCTTGGGTAACTAGGGGCCCCTCCGATAGCCAGGGGCTCCTCAGGTAATCAGAGGCCCCTCGGGTAACCAGGGGCCCCTCAGATAACCAGGGGCCCTCGTAACCAGGGGTCCTTTACCAGGAGTCCTTCAGATAACCAGGGGTCCCTCAGGTAACCAGGGGCCCCTCAGGTAAACAGGGGTTCCGTGACCAGGGGCCTTCAGGTAACCAGGACCCCTCAGATAACCAGGGGCCCCTCAGGTGACCAGGGGCTCCTCGGGTAGCCAAGGGGTCCCTTAGACAACCAGGAACTTCTCGGACAATCAGGGGCCCCTCAGGTAACTAGGGGCTCCCTAGATTACTGACCAGGGGCCCTCAGGTAACCAGGGCCCCTCAGATAACCAGGGGCTCCTCAGGTGACCAGGGGGACCCTCAGGTAACCAAGGGGCCCTTCAGGTAGCCAGGGGCTCTCAGGTAGTTAGGGGCCCTCTGTGTTCGTCACTGTGATAGATATCGCTCTTTGATAGTTTTTCTTCCGAGTAAAAGACGTTCTGTCTAGTACTGGAATTAAGGCAGGGAGACCCAGAACGCCTTCGTCACGCTGGTCCCCCTGGCCCTGAGTTATCATTGGACCTCAGGGGCCCCTGTGGCCCCCCTTGGGTACGTCACTGCACTTAAGTGACCCAAAGGGCCCACTTGCATGTCTGATCCCAAAGGGGGAGGCCATGGCCTCTTGGCCTCCCCCCTGGATACGCCACTGGCAGTAAGGTAGCTACCCAGCACCGGATATTGTCCCCGCGGGTGTCGAGTCATTGGCACAGCCCTCACTGAAAGAGTTGGAACTACTCGAGGTATCGTAAACGCGTATCCGTGGATGGCGAACCTTTACATAACCTGCCCTGAAGGAGTTGGATCTACTGTGACAACTAGATGGCGTTGTCTTATACAGTTTTGAATTACAACAATTTTTTAACTTTTTTTTGAACCAATGATATGTTGGCACATTGTTTGGCGGTTTTCAAGTGGGGGCGAAAGTACAATTGTTAGGGTGCATCCTTAAAACCTCTGCAATATTCATCACGGGACGATTGGCAACGCTTTTTCTTCCGAAACTACCAAGTGAGACCATTTTGATTCTTATATAGGTCACGAAAGCAGCGGCGACACATCTTTTTAATTTCGGGCGGTCTGCATGGCTGCCGGTGACGAGTCATGTCGAAATTTCTATGGGAATTCGATTTGACCTTTCCCACCGATGTGAAACTTTCTCACCGATGTTTTCTAGGTGTGAGATTGCTATAATAAAGATGTTTTCCCGCAAATATGGTCAAGCGTGGGAGTTTTTTTTTGGCCCTCGTGACTTGGTCGGGGAAGGGTAGGCGTGGAGGGTAACCCCATCTCCTAGGGGTTTGTGGGGCGCTGCTGCCAGGTAGGCGTCGATGAATACCTTTCGATGGAGGGTCGCGAGCCACTGGTGCGCGAATAGTCGTGGAGGGTTACTACTCTCCAGAGTGAATTGCGAAAGTGTTATGTCCTAAATTGACTCCTGGGAGGGTGGTTAAAAATGGTTGCGGATAGGGGTACCCGCGAGGCACCGGTTTACTCGCCAGTTTTGGGTGAAATTGTTTTCAGTGTGTCATCTGAATTAGTCATCAGACACTCAATCCACTCATCCTCATTCCGGTTGACGAACATCTTTCTCCTCATTTTCAGAAATTATTCAGAAGATGGAGCTTCCTAAATCCTGAATTATGAAATGAGAAGGCATATCTAGACGAATAAGCACCCATCGGTACCCACTATTGGCGCTATACGGTAGTTGTCTCGTAGTCGCCAGTTCCGCCGCACACCTATAATGAAACAGCAGTTAATTTCCACCGGTCCAATTAACATCGATTCACCTTCCGATCCCACGTTCTTACAGGGTTGGACTCTAAATTGGCCTCTGTTCCGGCCGGAGTAAAAAGGGTGGCCCCCAATTATCAGCGTATGGACCGCCATGGGAGCAGGGGCCGGCCCAGACCGGTTTGGTGTCAGGGTGGTGACCGGTCAGCTTCACAGGTGGCCTGCTGGTGATTGGTGTCGAGGAGGTAGAACAGGTTTTGATCACTGATCGACGTGATTAACTAGTGTCAGTGATCAGAATCGAATCGTTACCGTCTTATATGCTACAGGTAGGGATTGGTTGGTATACGATGATTCGAATTATGGAACCAATTGAAGCATGAATGCTGTGACGTGTCGACACCGTCAAGCGGCTGTTGGAGACTGGCTCTAATTGGCTTGTTAGTTTTGATGGTAAAACTCCACATCACTAAGGCCACACGCATATTATTCGTGGTCCTCAAATCACGGATAACATGCACAGATATCAGGCATTCCACAGCAGGAATAATTCTTCGTTTTCTATGCGATGAAAATTAGCCACGCCCTCGCTACCCCTCGCCCTGCAGGCCGGATGGCTGCCCCTTCCGTCCGGCCGATCCTCCTGCGTCGGTGGCGTCCCATCTGTATGTAGGACACGCCGCTACACGGGTGGGTGCAGGTGGGAGCCGCAGCTGCCTCTGTCGATACTCATCTTCAGCTCCAATCTCGCCGTCCAAAGTTCAATTAAACCCTTGTCCGTAGCACGTGCCGGCGATGCTGAATGAAAGCGTCACGACAGTGGAAGGCTTGGAATGGAAACGAAGCAGCCCATCGCATGTGATTTCCGTTAGAAGAATCGATCAAAAGGCCAGGTGGGCTACGCTACAGTAATGGGTTGACATTTACAAAAGACTCCCTGCATGCAGTCTGTTCAGAGCTGATTATGCTTTATTGAGAAATTGCTGTCGGATTTGGTGTAATAGCCCTGCCTATTGAGCTGACTATGTAGCTAGTTTGACACGTGGCCCAGAAGACCCGCTTTGAAGCTTGTTGGCCGTGATTCGATTTAAATTGGAAGTGATTTAGATGTTTTGATCTGATGAATGCGCGGAAATGAAAACCGATGACGGTGATGGCGGGGAGTAGCGTCGATGACGTATGACGCTGGAACTAGTGCAAGCTACATCGATGACGCTGACGGCCGATGACGGCGCTGAATGACGCCGTCTCTCTGACCGGTCTCTGCCAGCTGGTAATTCCCGAAGGTCATCTCTACTGCTCTCCTGCATGGGTGACCCATTCCTCCTCCTGTGCCTAGGGGGACAGAGCGGCGGCAGGCACGGCGAGAGCAGGCAGAACAATGGGAGTCACTCCACTGGTGTCAGATTTATTGCATTTTCTGAAGGAGAACTTAGGGAATGGTCGCGGTGAGCTACTTTTTCAGCCGGTTGCATGTTTTGTTCCGGTGGGTGATTGGCAATGTTTTCCAGTTTCGGCGTCGTTGTCGTAGTTTTAGAGCTCAACTTTGTTAATAAGCCTCCTTTTAAATGTTTTCCTTAACTATATATGTTGCGTGGCGCATAGTACAATGAGTAATTCGGCAAACCTAGCCTAACACAGTATACCTGCACAACATGCCACAACACAAGGCATATTTGTGAGATATTGTGGTTGATTGAAGGCGAGTTATAATTATTGTGGCTCTTCGATTTGCGCTCGGGCTTGCATCTGGGACTGTATTGATCGCGCCACTCTTTTGCTTGTTTAGATACCGCTGGGGAATTATTCTGGCCTTCAGTTTAGCCGGCTGTGGCCTGTCAATTACTAATGGTAAACTGCTTATTTCCGAAACATAAAGGGAAAAGACAGAAATGTAAACACATGAACAGAATTAACACATCAACAGAAATGGATGAAGCAGGCTGAACCATGGCTATATTTCTTTTGTAAGGATCCAGTCAATTACCATCTGGGTCTAAATAGTTAAACGGTCCATCACTTCCCATTCTGCCACCTCCAGCACCGATCGTACCTGGTTCAGCTATTGCGTGGTCCCCCGGTCCATCCAGGGCCGCTATGGAGTTAAAGGCAGCTGGCCGGACCACCGCCGGTCTCGGCGCGGTCGGTCCGTCGACGGTCGCAATTGGCATTCGTCTCGCGCGCCGGCGGCCGGGCCTAGCCGCCAAGAGTCGTCGATCGTCCGCTTTAGCCCGAGCCCCGATCGGTGGTCGACGCGTCGGTAACGACGGAAGGCGGCTATGAGAGGCCGCTCACGGGCCAGCACGGAGTGAGACTCAAAACTGTGAACTGATTGCAGGGGCTGATGAGGAATCTTGTTGGAAGGCTGCAGAGATGGGAAACTGCGTTAGTTGGTGTCAGGAGCTGTATAACATGGTGTACCTAGACTCAGATGGAAAAATTATTGAACAGCATTCACTTTCGCCTATCTACGAGTACAATGCAGTTCAGCTGAAAATATCGAGTACATGCAGCATGCCACTATAGTAATACCTGTGAGGGCGCAAGGAGATCTAGAGCGGGAGGAGAGAGAAAGAGAGAGAGAGAGAAGGAGAGAGAGAGAGAGAGAGAGAGAGAGAGAGAGAGAGAGAGAGAGAGAGAGAGAGAGAGAGAGAGAGAGAGAGGGAGGGAGAGAGATGAATAGAGAGACGTCGCTTTGATGTTCATTCGGCCTGCACCAAGCCTTATTACGGGTATCATGCTGCGCTCCGCCTTATGAGCGCCACTGCAGCGCCATATGGCATTGGCATCTGTGGGGCTTGACTAATCTATCCTGAGAACTGAATTCAATTTAGCTGTTTTGCTGAGATAACACATCATTTGCATGCTCATATATCAGTGCGCTATTGATCTATTTGCGAATAGCCGATCTTAAATCCTACCACATGTGGTAGGATTTAAGCCATGCGTGGCTGTGTAATAACTAGTTAGGCAAGACACCTTATTATGTCACCTAAGCGCAAAACAAGCAATTTTTACCTCAAAGACTTGACTGTTAGTTGCTGGTACTGAGTCCAAAGTGAAAAGTGGATGAACTCCTGACATAAGTATTTAGTTCAACCTACGCAGAAGGATAGTTGGAATTTGTGAAGAAATGGTTTGAGGGACTCAGAGCGACGTTCAACGATATTCCCTGGGTGTGATTAATTAGTCAAGCGAGTGCGACAAGTACTGGGGTGTTCATGCATTACCTAATTAGCAGGCAGAGCCGATAAGTTTATGGTCTTTGTAACCGCCGCCCAGAGGTCATTGGGCAGCGATGTTTTCTTTTCCCCAATTTGCCGCCTCCAATTAATAGAACCTTGAACAGGGCGTGGCACGCGGTGAAGCGTGGCCATTGACACGTACGATTGTGATACTGGGACGTCAGATCCCACAAAAGTAAGATTATTGTCCATTGATAATTGATTAATGTATGCAATGCTTTGAAATGATTGGTCTTTGTGTTGTTCGTGTGTCCATGTGTATTATTTTTTGTTGATACTATTGTTTGTTTCAGGTTTTAAGTACAATATAGCGGCACCTAGTAGAATGGCGGTTTATCTGTAGAAATTGATTTGAATGGCCGTTACAGTAAAACTTTTTGGATCCAGTCCTGATTTTGAGAGACTTTGTAGTTGAAAGATCGTCTTTATTTTATTCTTTTAACAGTTTCAGTTGCACTGAATGAATATCAACTGGTTGTAGATTCTAGGGCAGTCAGTGGTTACGCAGGGTTGTTAGTAGGATTCCCCCTGTCGTATCATGCATGATGGTTGACTAGTAGAGGTGTTTGTAGCTAGACACACCTGTATTTGTCACTTTGACTGAGTTTTGGCCTCAACACCTGGACGTCTGACCTTGACGTGTTAACACTGGTTTTGGGTCACAATTTTTTGTGCTTCATTTTTGATTTGTTATTGCAGTATTTAAACTATTATTTGCACCTCTTACATTTATTTAAGTAGTGAAACTAAATCCTTTGCCATCTTTTCTTGAGCAATTCCTTGCCTGGTCCACAATGAGTGACGAACAGAGGATGTTGTCTGCGAAGGGCAGGGAGCTGCGGACCACTGAGAAAGGTAGATGCTACCAGGCTGCTCAGAAGTCAAAGCTGTACAAGCAGTTATTGAAGAAGCTGAGATCACGTGGCAGCTTACTGTTGGAGTCTGTTGAGCAGGAAGAAAAGCCACAAGTGATCAGGAAGGACTTTGATGTCTGGAAGCATGATTATGTTGATTTTGTGCAAACATATGAAGTGATATGCTCCCTGATGGAAGGTGAAGAGAGAGAAAACCTGAATCATGACAAGAATCTCACTGAAGTGAATGAGCTGAAAGGCAAGGTGGAGGCTCACCTGTCTTCAGTCTCCGCAGATGATGCTACTCCTGCAAGATCTGACGCTGGTGGATCACGTTTAAGCAAGTCATGTGCCGGCAGCGAAGTAAAGGCACAGGTTGTGCTCATGAAGCTCAAGATGCAGCAGGAAAGAGCAGAGCTGGAAGCAAGAGCTGCAATGAGTAGTAGAAGGCTGCATCTGAAGCAAAAACAAGAACAGCTGCTGCTGGAGCAAGAACAACTGGATATAGAAACAGAAATGAACATAAATGAAGCCAAGCTGAGGGTGGTTGACCAGTTTGATGTTGACAGAGAGGAGGGAGCAAGTCAAGACCCAAGTGATGAAGTTGGACCTGGTGCAAAGGAGGAGAATACTGAAGTGGTCACTGGAACTGGAGCAATACCAAGAAATGATGTCTCCATTGATGCTGCAGTCCAAGTGAAGGATAATGTCCAAGGCACAGGAAGAAACGACAAGACAGCCAATAGTCGAGTGGAGGATGATGAACCCAGCACTCAAGCAGCACTACACAGACTGGCAGATCTGCTTACTGAGCGACACAATGGTAGTAGGCTTCCTGTGCTGGAACCAGGCACCTTCAGTGGCAACATTGAGGAGTTTCCAATGTGGCTGAAGTCTTTTGAAACCTATATTGAACATCAGACATCCTCTCCCATCGAACGCCTTCACTTTCTAGGAAAGTACACAGCGGGTGAAGCCAAGACAGCCATCCTGGGCCTGCTCCACCTGAGGACAGATGAGGCTTACTCGCAGGCGAAGGCGAGACTGAATGACAGGTTCGGGAACGACTTCATCATATCCAACACGTATCGCATGAAGTTGAGGAGCTGGCCCGCAATCAAAAATGAAGATGGTCGTGCTCTCAGAGACTATGCTGATTTTCTCGAGCACTGCCAAGCGGCAGCTGCGGGTCCTCTTCGCCACCTAGGAATCCTGGATGACTACCTGGAAATTCAGATGATGGTGAAGAAGCTGCCCAAGTACCTGGTGGACAGATGGAAGAGGGAGGTGGACAAGTGGCTCTACGATGAAAAGGGCGCTGCTAAAAGGAGACATCCACCGTTCTCAGAGTTTGTCCGTTTTGTCGGCATCGAAGCAAGGATTGCTTGCGGACCAGTGGATGTACCCAAGTGTGAAGAAACGCGGCAAGCCCCACAGAAGACACAGAGTAAGGCCAGGACTTTCATGTCCACAACGGGTGTGAAGAGGGCCAATGGAGGAACTCAAGTGGACACAAGGAAGCCTTCAACATGCGAACTGTGTCAACACCAGCACAAGATAAGCGACTGCGACACCTTCAAAAGGATGACTGGAACTGAACGGAACAGCAAGGTCAACGAGCTGGGACTGTGTCGAGGCTGCTTAAGAAGAGGACACAGGTGGAGGGAATGCCGCTCAAGATGCAAGTGTGATGAGTGTGGCAGGTGGCACCCTACGATTCTGCATGATGAGTCACTTCTCAAGAAAGCTGAGGTTCAGCCTGAAGGCCAACGGAGGACGTCCCACGCGGCACCGCAGGCGACTTCATTCTGCTCGGGCTCTGTGTCAGATGCTGAAGGAGGAGGCTGCTGTCACTCACTGGTGGTGCCAGTGCTACTGAGTCATGTTGACAACCCGGAACACAGCGTGCTGGTGTATGCTGTACTGGACGCTCAGTCTGATGCCTGTTTTGCTTCAGAGCCTGTTTGTGAAGCCCTGAAAGTCGACGGAAGAGCCACGAAACTGGAGCTGAGCACTATGACGGGGAAGTCGGTCATCAGCAGCCGAGCGGTACAGGGTCTGGTGATCCAGCCCCTGACAGCAGATGAAGCCATCAGACTGCCATCAACCTACACTCGTCCTGAAATCCCATGCTCCAAGAAGGTCGTTCCTAAAAGGGATACAGCCATGAAGTGGAAGCATCTGGAGAGAGTAGCCAGTAAAATGCCGGAGTTCTTCCCTGACGCACCAGTGGCTCTGCTTTTGGGGACCAACTGTTCACGCGCCATCAAGCCACTGGACGTGGTTTCTGGTAAGGACGACGAGCCCTGGGCGATCCGAACCCACCTGGGGTGGGGCATCGTTGGCTGTCTCGGTGGGAGCAACGACCCGGACGCGACGTGTCATCTGGTGGACACTAGCGATGGTCACCCCAAACGTTGTCATTTCGCCTTCAGATCACAGGTGCGCGAGGTGAGCCCACTGGAGGTGCTGAAGGTGCTCGAATCCGACTTCCAGGAGACTGGCCGAGAGGATAAGACAGCTTTATCGATCCAGGATCGACAGTTTGTGAAGAAGATGAGTGAGGGACTCGAGCACCGCGAGGATGGCCATTTTCAGATGCCGCTGCCACTGAAGAATGACAAAGTGTCCATGCCAAACAACAAGACAGTCGCCATGCAAAGACTCAAAGGACTGAAGGCGAAGCTGGTGAGAAACGAGGCCTACAGACACGACTACACCGGCTTCATGGCGGCGACGTTAGAGAAGGGCTACGCAGAGAAAGTCCCCAGTGAAGAACTGGAGCTGGATGATGGCAGGGTTTGGTACATTCCGCATCACGGGGTGTACCACCCACAAAAGAACAAGATTCGAATCGTATTTGACTGCAGTGCAGAGTTTCGGGGCCACGTGCTAAACAGCCACCTCTTACAGGGACCGGACCTCACAAACAGTCTCACCGGAATCCTGTGCCGATTCCGTAAGGAGCCTGTGGCGGTTTCCTGCGACTTGGAGGCGATGTTCAACCAAGTGGGAGTCGACGTCAGGGATCGCAACTTGCTCAGGTTCCTGTGGTGGGAGGATGGAGACTTGAAAAGAGACCCAACTGAATACCGGATGAAGACTCACCTATTCGGTGCCACCTCGTCACCCGCGTGTGCAATGTTTGCACTCAGAGCTGCTGCTGATTGTCAGCGAGGTGACACTGAAAGAGAGGCCGCCGACTTTATGAAAGGTGATTTCTATATTGACGACGGTCTCATCTCTGTACCAGACGCCGAGACAGCGGTCAAACTGATTGACACGACCAGAAAGCTCTGCGCACGTGGAGGCTTCACTGTTCACAAGATCCTCTCGAACAGCATTGATGTCGTGAAGTCGGTGCCGATGGAGAGTCGCTGCGCTGGACTTCGGAGTCTAGATGTCGGTTCCGGTGATCTTCCCGTTGAGCGGACTCTGGGAATCGACTGGGACACGGACACCGACATGTTATCCATCCACGTCACGCCGAGAGTCAGAGAAGTGACCAGAAGAGGAATACTATCAGTAGTAAGTTCGTTTTTTGATCCACTGGGCCTGGTGTCTCCTTTCATCTTGAGAGGGAAATTGCTACTGAGGGAGCTGTGTCGTGAGGGCTGCGGATGGGACGATCCCGTGCCCATCGATGTGGCTGACGCATGGAAGGAGTGGATGGAGAGTATGTTGGCTCTGAAGATCGTGAGTGTTCCACGATGCTATGTGGAAGGTGGGCTGCAGGACAAGATGACTGTAGAGCTGCATCATTTCTCCGACGCCAGCGCTGTGGGCTACGGGCAGTGCAGTTACGTGAGGACGGTTGACCAAAATGGACTGGTCAACTGTTCACTGATCATCAGCAAGGCTCGTGTGGCACCAACCAAGCCGGTTACGGTGCCAAGGCTCGAGTTGACCGCTGCCGTACTCTCTGTGAGGATGAGCAAGTTCCTCCAGGACGAACTGAAGCTGCAGCACCTACAAGAGTTCTACTGGACAGACAGTAAGGTGGTGTTAGGCTATATTTCGAACGAAGCGAGACGTTTTCACGTTTATGTCGCGAATCGAGTTCAGGAAATTCGCAACCATACTGAGCCAAGTCAGTGGAGGCACGTGACAAGTGAGGAAAATCCAGCCGATCTTGCCTCCCGAGGCATCAGAGCCGAGGAACTGGTGGACAGTGCCTTGTGGTGGCACGGACCTGCCTTCCTGTCCCGTGCGGTCCTGCCGGAGGGCGAGGGACCACGGGAGGTTGGAGACGAAGATCCTGAGGTGAAGTCACGCTCTGCTTTCAGCTTCGCCACAGCAGCGCGGGAGGAGTTCGCTGGAATTCCGAAGAGGCTCGAGTGCTTCTCTAGCTGGTGGCGAGCCAAGCGAGCAGTAGCGACGTGCGTCCTGTACGTGAGGAAACTTCACCACCTCGTGATGATGAAGAGGAGTGCCGTGCAGTCACGAGATGTTCCCAAAACGCAAGTCGGAGTAGAAGAACTGGAAGAAGCAGAGAGGATCATTCTGACAGCATTGCAGCGACAGGAGCTGCCAGGTGAAGTCGACCGCGCTGGACGATCGGGACAGGCAAGGACGGTGGGAGCCGGCCGGCGGACCGCCACGGTTCCCAAGGAGTTGTCTCGTCTCTATCCAGTTGTGCGAGACGGGTTGATCTGTGTTGGTGGGAGGCTTCGCAGGAGCGATTTTCCAGAGAGTGAGGTGCACCCTGTTATCATCCCCAACCGAAGCCATGTGACGTATCTGATCGTCAAGGAGTGCCATGAGAAAGTCGGACATGCTGGGCGAGGTCTCACTCTCGCTCGACTGAGGTCATCTGGCTACTGGGTCGTCGGAGGGAGACGATCGATGGCACGCCTGATTCTGAAGTGTGTCAACTGCAAGAAGCTCCGTGGCCACGTTCTGAATCAGAAGATGGCCGACCTGCCGCATGACAGACTGGAACCTGCGGCGCCTTTCACCTATTCAGGCGTGGACTTGTTTGGTCCATTCCTGGTACAGGAGCGACGGAGTGAAGT
Organism: Amphibalanus amphitrite; assembly: GCF_019059575.1. Lineage (NCBI taxonomy): Eukaryota > Metazoa > Arthropoda > Thecostraca > Balanomorpha > Balanidae > Amphibalanus > Amphibalanus amphitrite. The sequence goes on from NW_024883367.1 coordinate 32,581, forward strand.
GAAAAGGTGGGGCGTTCTCTTCACGTGCATGTCGTCTCGGGCAGTGCATATCGAGACGGCAAACTCACTGTCGACGGACTCTTTTCTTAACGCCTACAGACGGTTTGTGAGCCGAAGAGGCCCGGTGAGGGTGCTGCGAAGTGACAGAGGCACAAACTTCGTGGGCGGGAAGAGAGCCTTAGAGCAGGCTTTGGACGAGATGGACGACGACAGGATACGCAGAGAGCTGGTGAAGGAGAACTGCGACTGGGTCATCTTTCGGATGAATGTCCCAACAGCCAGCCACGCAGGAGGCGTCTGGGAGCGAATGATTCGCTCCGCTCGGGCTGTCTTGGGCGGTCTCGTTCAGGAATGTCACGGGGCTCGGCTGGATGACGAGCTCCTGCGAACGCTGCTCTGCGAAGTGGAAGCTATCGTTAATAGCAGGCCCCTCACATCCTTCAACATGACTCCCGATGAACCCCACCCAATCTCACCCATGACTCTACTAACACAGAAATGTAATGTAGTGCTTTCGCCGCCTGGTGCCTTTCAGAGGACTGACGTCTACTGCCGTCGTCGCTGGCGACGCTTCCAGTACCTGGCAAACCGGTTCTGGCAACGATGGCGCTCCGAGTTCCTCCCGAGTCTCCAGGAAAGGAGGAAATGGGCGACAGCGCACGAGAACATCGAACTGGACAGCGTCGTGCTCGTTGTCGACGACAACTCTCCCCGCTGCAAGTGGATGCTGGGGCGCGTCACGCGGCTTCATCCGTCCGACGACGGATTCGTCCGGCGGGTCGCCGTACGCACGAAAGACGGAACATATGATCGACCGATACAGAAGCTGGTGCGGCTCCTCCCGTAGGCGCCGACTTCGGTGGCGCTCGGCGGAGCTGGGCCGCGCGCTGCTGGTGGCTCCGGCGGCGCTCTGCGGGGCCGGGCCGCGCGCTGGTGGTGGCTTCGGCGGTGCTTGAGCAGAGTTGGCGGCTGCAGCCATCGACGGCGCTCAGTGGGGCTGAACTGTGCGCAGCTGTCAGGCTGAACTGTGTAGCTGCTGCGTAGCCTGGACTGCTACGTAGCCTAGACTACTGCTGCGACCCTGAGCGTTGCGCGTGGGGCTGTCTGTGGCTCTGCCAGTGACGACAGTGGCTCATTTGATGATAGTGGCTCAGACGTTGAAAGTTTAACTGAGACATGCAGTTATGCAGTGCCTCAGAGCGTGCGACATAAACAGTTAACAGCCACCGACAGTGTGGTGGTTGTTGGTGCGTTGTGAACTGAGGAGAGTGGCACGTCAGCCGACGAGTGAGCTGACAAGTGTGTGTTGGCGCTACGTATCGTGAGCGGCTGCCGAGTGACGCTTAGTGATGGACGACGGGCAACTCCCGTGATGTAAGATGATTTCAGTTTGCCACCATCTTTACCGTCGTCGGTCGTGTGGCGCAGGATGGTTGCGCTCCGCGGTCGTGTTGCGCAAATGTGGACTGTCTTGTTATAGAATCGTGACCGATTGGTGGGAGTGTAACCGCCGCCCAGAGGTCATTGGGCAGCGATGTTTTCTTTTCCCCAATTTGCCGCCTCCAATTAATAGAACCTTGAACAGGGCGTGGCACGCGGTGAAGCGTGGCCATTGATACGTACGATTGTGATACTGGGACGTCAGATCCCACAAAAGTAAGATTATTGTCCATTGATAATTGATTAATGTATGCAATGCTTTGAAATGATTGGTCTTTGTGTTGTTCGTGTGTCCATGTGTATTATTTTTTGTTGATACTATTGTTTGTTTCAGGTTTTAAGTACAATATAGCGACACCTAGTAGAATGGCGGTTTATCTGTAGAAATTGATTTGAATGGCCGTTACAGTCTTGTTGATTCAGTTTTAACTATCTGATTTAGCTTGTAGCATTGCAATTTATCGGCATTGGCAGCTCATTCAAATATTCGTCGTTTCGGGCAGACAAGTTCTATATATTCTTCATTTTTTGCCTGTGTGGCTAAAGTAATACAACGTATGATATAAGAACAACGTATGATATTTTCCTCATAATCTTACGACACATTATCGCAATCGCAAGAAACACATCGCATAGCGAATGGGCATAATGACACTGAAACACATTTGTCTTGTAATTGTGTGTACCGCACTGTCACTTTTGCATTCGTGTGTGAATAATAGCTGCACCACAATACCAGCATAATGACGGTAGACAGAAAGGATTTCGGTCATTGCTTATCCAGCTAACGGCATTAAGGTACCTACGTAAAGGAATTAGAGCCGCAAAGACCCCAATGCCTCAAGCAACCACTTGTAGTCTATAAATAGAAAGCCATTATGTCGTGCTTTGACTTAAGACCTACTCTATTCCAGCGATCTCAGTGCATTAACTTGTCGGATTTCAGGATTGAGAAGGCACCGCTCATCCTACGCTTTGTGCTCGAAAGCTTTTATTTAAATGGAGGCTTTAGAAACCCTTTTAATGGAAAATCCTTACGTTTGCCCGGAGGTGCGTCTTCCGCAAAACCGGCAGAACATTGTGGCATAAAATGGATCGCGTTTATCAATTACACAACGTCAGTCTGCGGGCGGGTGTGAAAAACTTTGGGCCAACTGCAGATGGAATCGGGCCGAATTTGGCGCTGTTGGACTGGCCGTCCGCCCGGCCGACACCCAGCTGATAGGGATGGTACATTAGTCGACAACAGAGGACGACTGGACGCAGGCGGGACGAAAAACTGCGGCCAACAAGCCGGACAGCGATAATGAAAAGAAGTTTTAATGACAAATGGTTTGACAAACCACAGTTGAAAGGCGACAAGGAGTGAGTGCAGCCAAAAGAAAATTTAGGGTAGGTCCCAGCGCCATAGTATTTGTACTGACCAATGTAGAAGTAGGCCTGGTACGTTATATCTGAAATCGGTATCGAAATTCACGCAAGGGAATTGATGATAAACAATACATAAATCAATATAACAGGCACGTAGCCAGGATTTTGCTCAGGGAGGGGCCACAGGTCGCGGCTTAGTGTCGTAACCTCTCCAAAAAGGAAAACTCCTCGGATTTGGCCAACTATTTTTGGGGGGTGTGGTGCAGCTGTTGTTATTTACTTTAATTTTTATTAAATTTTATTTTATTTTTTGCCTTCAAGGGGGCATGGCCCCCGCCCCCTCCCCTTGGCTACGTCCCTGCAATATCAACTGTTCAAGCTGTGTTGTATTTGATATGCTCCATCGAAACGGTGTTCCCTGGGCCTAGCGTAAACCGAAGGTCGTCCAAACTCCGCGAAAAGACTCCAATCGCTTAACGAATACGAAGAGCAGTAATTACAAGCTACAACCTATCGAATGACTGAATCAGACACTTACAGCAGCATTTACATTGCACAACTGATGAACAGCGATCGTACAGCCGGCGACGAACGACAGACGACAATCGTATAGATGTGCACCCGGCTGCAGCCATCAGACAGGCCATCTCCGTCTCTCAGAGTGGTCGGACGGGTTGTGACTGCCGGGCTGCACCTGGCCAAACCTGCAGCACCGGTCCGCTCCAGCTGCCCCCGTCTGCCCCCCCCCCCGCCCCCTCGGTGCCCCGGTCAGTCGGTCGCTGCCGGCCCCAGCTGCCGCCGCCGTCCGGCAGCGGCCGTTTCTTTGGAGCGGGACGGAAGGCGAGATTGACGAACTAGCGTCGACCAGAGGACGCAGCTGCCCCGAGAACGGACAGACGCGATCGCTGCGGATGGCGCCGCCATTGTTTTCGTCGTTATCTCTTTCACACGGATGGAAGTCGCTTCGGGGCGAGTGACGATGGGACGGAAGACGTTTACGATGGACAGAGAAGGACGGAGGTGTCAGAAACGGACGATAGGAGGTCCGCTCTGTGACAACCTCAGACCATTCGCACTGTATCGAGCCCATAACGTTGGCTGTCATTCATTGTCCTTGTAGCCAATGCCTTAAATACCTTTCCTTACCTTCTCAGATTCATGAATTTTGCGCCGTTGAATCCTGCCGATCATCGGTCTAACAATATCGGCTCTACTGTTTCGCCACCCTTCTGAGGTGGCGCCTTCATTACTGAGGACTAAGGAGCAAAGACTGCCGAGAATGGCTACCAACATAAAATGTCGATTTCTGAATAATGCATGGTTTCGCACAGTTTGTGTGTCTACCACGAAAGAAAGGCGTTTGGTATTTTTTCATAGCATAGAATTCCGGCAGTCAACGCCGTGTGGTACACCCATACTGCTAAATATGCTCCCTAATATCACCGTGCTGATGGGTAATTCCTATGTCAAATCCTGATTGGATCCACAAATGAGAATTTCCTCTGGTAGAAGATCAAAAGCTGACATTTTCGAGCTGGAGGTTTCAGTGCAGTTCAGAGAGCCGGGAGTTGGCCATACAACCACCACGGCTTGATAAGTCTGGGTAGCTCTGTATCTATGCAGTTTGCACAGTGCAGAGCAGGGTCACTGGAGAAGAAAAAACTTGCCTGGGCAGTTCTCAAATGGTCGTGGCACGGCGATGCACCGACACACAGCTCATTGTCCGAATGATGACTTATTCTACCGCTTATTTAGTCACTGCGGCAGGGCTTACACGGATCAGACTCCTTGCAGAATATAGGGACTGACATAAGGACCCTCGCGTGCTGTTTTACCGCCCACATGTTATTTACACGCGCTGATGACAGTGACGTGAAGCTAACGACGGATGAGCCATATGTGGCTCAATTCCTGTCTACTCGTAAGCTTATTTCACGACAAACTGTGTCTGTCAAGCCTCATTTCCATTCGGTAAATTTTTCCGTTCTTGTGGCACGTAAAATTTCCACGTTTTAGTGTTTGAAATACACCCTTAACATAATTAGATTGCGTTCGGAGCCAGTCGGCGGATCATTCAGATAGGTGTTGGCAGATCAATGCCCTACCTTACGGCGTGAAATGGGCCACACCGGTGAGTGATTCCAGACAATCCCTCAATTTAATCTCGCCAAGCCCGTGAGACAAAGCCACGTGACGCCATTCCACGAAACGAGATGCACTTGATCTGTAGTGGTTCCCAGAAGTCGGCTCCGACGGCTTGGCTCGGTGACTGCAGCTGCGCCCGTGCCGGTCCTCACGGCCCGTGACAGCTCACACGGCTCGTGATCACGCGCACGGCCCGTGCCCGCCCACTTGCCGTGCTCACTGGCATGGTCACGGCCCGTGCCCACCCACACTATACCCGTGCTCACTCAAAAGGTACGTGCTCACCCGCATCTACCTGTCCTGTGTGTTCCTTCGTGCATGCTCCCTCTCCCTCACGTTCTCACCCACCAGCCCGTTCTCACCCACACTCTCGGTGAGCTCGGTGAGCGTCTCCCCTCCAGCCAGCGCCGGTCGCAGGTGTCTCCCCCTCCGGCGATGTCTCGTTAGGCGTTTGGCCGCCGCCGTCAGCCGCCGCAGCTCCATTGTCGGGTAGTGCGCGGTGCCGGCGGCGCAGCCACCGCACTGCCGGTCATTGTGTCCGGCCCTGCAGCAGCTGAGACACACCCGTGTCAGCCCGTGTCAGCCCGTGTTGGTTTGTGTCGATCTGTCTGTAAGACTCGGTCCGTGACCGTCTATGTGCACCAGAGCGCACCAGAAAGGTCGCCTAAGGCCGCTGGCACTGTGGGCTGTCGGACATTGTTCAAAGCTGATATAAAGTGCTCCGCGGTATACCGCTTACACGACCTAGATAATTCTCGCAGTTGCCATGTCGTCATGCACATTTTTATTACTTTCATTATTCTCTAATTAGAACCATGTATTGACTAGACCTTTGAGTTTCAATTTATCAGTAGCGTGCGATGACGATATGATGCAATATTTGTCGAAAACTCTTAATTGGGAAGCTTCAAGCTGCGGGCTGCAATAGTTGAAATCTGATGGACAAACCACGTCTATCGCTTGTTCTCTTCAAGTTGTTTTCCTTAGCCACTGTTTTTTCCCAGTCGATTTTCCTTAGTTCGGACCATTCAAACACTGTTATAAAATTTGCACTTAAGTGCAGTTTTGTATGGCCTAACTATTAGCTTTTGTGGAGTCAGCAAATCTTGCATTTCACCATTTGATGTTCGTATTGCACGCTTATGATGTCGTTGCTATTATATATACCTTCTTTTTTATTTCTGAAATATTGCTTCGCAACGCTTGTCGGCGCTCTGAATCGACGCATCTAAACAGTGAGACGCAGTCAAACCGAACCGAACTGCTGTGCCAACTAAGGTGGATCTATATGATAGGCTGCCGAAATCTTAAAATCACCTATTGACTTTGTGGTGTGCCCTGCTTTACTTGTTGCCATTATATTTGTGGGTTTATTCGTCAATTTTCTTTCTCTCTGTGTTTGCAGTTTGTTGTCAGCAGCAGCGGTTCCGTGTCCGTCCGTCCAACGTGAGCGTGGTGGAAGGAGACAGCGCCATCTTACGGTGTGAAGTGCAACACCAAGTCGGGCAGCTCCAGTGGGCCAAGGATGGATTCGCTCTCGGTAAGGCCAGTATCTATCTGCATTATACCCACGTTCATGCCTGCAAGCTGCAAAGACGAATAGATGTAGCTGCCTGTTGGTATTTTAGGGCTGCGAAGGTCGACGATGTGCCTCGTCGCGTTATATCAACTATAGTTGATATAATGCGACGTCATATATGACTATAGTCATATATGACTTCCCAGAGCTGCGACAGCCCCTGTGGTAGCCCACGTGGCGGGGTCGGTGAGCCGAGACAGCGCACCCTTCCGGGGACAGCCCACGCCCCACGCTTCCTTGTTCACCCTTCCTTCCGGCGGTGTCGGCGGCGGAGAGCGTCGGAGACGACGCACCGCTCTGGAGCGACGGCCAGATCCGCCCTCTCCAAAAGTTGTGACGAGTGACGAGCTCCCACGAGTCAAAGGTCGTGGTTCAGGCGACGCAGTCTAGCCGCCACGCAGCTTCCGGTATTTGTTTCTGCAGGAAGAAGCTCAGCTGCAGAAAGCGAATTATGACAATGCACGGAAACCGGTCCTTGCTAGCAATGGCCTCTATGTCAATTTTTAGATATTGAAATGGAGAGCTGCTGGTTGAGGTGTGACATTCTGATGTTTCCTTAGGCTGTGATGCGCCAGTCCCTCGCATGCGCGACGCATTTCTTCTTATCGCTGAACGTCTCACTGCTCACGCCTTAAGCTGCGTTGCGGCATTGGCGATTATGTGCGGCGTGTATGCCGCATGATTAGTAAGCGGCGACCACTCAGGGCTGCGGAGTCGATGGATTTTCGGCGACTCCGACTCCGACTCCGACTTCGGCTTTCAAAAACCAGCTCCGACTCCGACTCCGACTCCGCAGACCTAGCAGGGCTGCGGAGTCGACAGATTTTCGGTGACTCCGACTCCGACTCCGGCTCGAGTTTCTAAAATCGACTCCGACTCCGACTCCGGTCACAACTGTCGACTCCGACCGACTCCGACTCCGACTCCGACTCCGACTCCGCAGCCCTGACTAAATTAAAGACTCAAACGCTCCGATCGGTTTTCAATGAATAACACTGCATACCAAAAATGCCAACCGCTCTCGTCATAAGATATTTAGCTTTAAATAACTAGGTTATCTACATCATTATTTTGAACCAAATTAATACTTTCAACTTAACCCTCGCCGGCCGAGGGGGGGAGGGGGCGGGTACCGCCCCCCATAGGTTTTTTTCGCGATAGCTCCGAACACGCTGGCGATAGAGAGCTGAAACTTGGCATACCTGACCTTTGATTCAAGCCGGATCTTTTGACACCAACCGCATTTTTGGGTCAGGTCATGTCACTGACCTATGACGTCATAAGTGAACCTCTGCACGGTCTTCAGATGTCGCAACTTCGCAACGCCCTCACTGCCAGAGGAGATGTGACAGGGAAATGAAACTTGCAGGATCTAGTATCCATTATGAGTCTCACGACTTGTATATCTCGGATTTGTCCTAAAGGTCATATGAGGTCAGGTCATTTTCGTGACCTCACCATTATAAGTCAATGGGGAAAAATTCAAACTGCTATTCTGGCGCCGGGAACGATCTCCAACTATCTCGAGCACACAGAATCGTGATTTGATGCACTCCTTGCAAGGTTAGATGCGTCACTTTTGCAATGTTGACCTTGCGTGACGTCATTTATGACGTCATCAAGGTCACATTAGTTTTTCGTCAATAACTCTTGATCAAATTGAGCTAGCGAGTCGGGGAAGCCACCAATGGACTCAGGAAGACCTGCCGAATCGAATGATATGCGACATGACCTCTTTCGACCAACTTCGTGACCTGGGGGTGCTGACCTGACCTTGACCTGAGGTCAACACCCCAAGTTGACCTGACCCGAACAAAAAGTATATCATTCGACGCGCCTGAGCGAGGCGAGCACGATGCTGCCAAAATCGCGGCTCTGCGGCCGTTTTTTGCGAAGTTATTCACCTAAAACTGAACCGTACCCTTGGGCACTTGACCTGACCTCAGAGGTCACCGGTTGACCTAGGACCTTAAAATCGGGTACCAATCTCTGCGTCTCGTAACGGCGCACACGCTCGTTTTTTCCGCGACGCGCTAGCTCCACCAGGGGCGAAACGGCGAGGGGGGTCGTACCCGCCCCCCCCCCTCGGCCGGCGCGTATGTAGAAAACCAGTAGGTCCGGCGAGGGTTAACTGTGGTCTCATTATTGTGGCCAAGCTTCTGTGCAGTTAATTACCTATCTCAGCTCGATATAACTGGACCGGGCTGTGCCGTCGTATCTGTTCCCGTACTTGCCGTCTGCGGTATCTTGGCAGTAATCCGAATGCCACGGCCACCTCCAACATATCTGCTCCTTCTGCACATTGTGTAGACGTATGACGTCGGCTCTTGCGGCGGAGGCGGGCCGGGGTCCTCGGGCCAGGTTGCGGTCCTGTGTGCCCGTCCGATCGATGCGCGTCGTTTGGAGTGCGGCCCCGACGGCGATACGGGCCCGCCGCTGCCGGTGGCAGCCGGCCATCAGCCTATCAGTGATACATGGGCCCATATAGGCTAAATTATGGCCGCTGAAACCTCTCCAGGAGGCACGATTTTTTAGCATTCACGGCGGCGACTCTCTCGAGGCCGCTGTGTTTGGGTGAGCTGAGGACTCTGTTTTGGGAAGGACGCGAACGCAGCGCGCCACGATCGTGCCACCCGACTGTCATCAGTTACGGTGGCAGGATGCAACGAGCGCTGCATACCGCCGTAAATCTGACCGAATGTGATGCAATGAGGGAAATCGCCAATAGTGCCGGGGCTGCATTCGTCCAATATTGAAAAGCATGATAGGATCAGTGAGTTCATTCCCCACCGTGCCTGTTTCTGGGTGTTATTGTCCGTCGCGGTGCTAAATAATGTCATATCTGAGGGATTAGCTTTAGTTTAGTTTAGAGAGAGAGAGAGAGAGAGAGAGAGAGAGAGAGAGAGAGAGAGAGAGAGAGAGAGAGAGAGAGAGAGAGAGAGAGAGAGAGAGAGAGAGAGAGAGAGCGAGAGCGAGAGAGAGAGAGAGAGCGAGAGAGAGAGAGAGAGAGAGAGAGAGAGAGAGAGAGAGAGAGAGAGAGAGAGAGAGAGAGAGAGAGAGAGAGAGAGAGAGAGAGAGAGAGAGAGAGAGAGAGAGAGAGAGAGAGAGAGAGAGAGAGAGAGAGAGAGAGAGAGAGAGAGAGAGATCCCTTTATTGGCAGACTCTAGGTCCATAAACGAGGCATCCACTCAGCTAGGGCACCAAGGCCCAATATAACACAATCTCAACTTCCATACAAGCTCTTGGACCATGCTTTCCTTATCAAGGAAGTGTAGGCCAAGTCACTAAAGAATAGTGACAACACAATCCTGTTGGAAGATCGTGCAAGACGTGACACAAGCAACTTCTATTTCTGTGACTGTTGATTTTTACCTATTTAGTTTGTCTTTGGTGTTTCCCAGAAGCGACTGAAGTCATTCAAGTTTCAATGACTTCCCAACTGCATTTGGTTGGAAGTGTGCTTACTGTGAGACGAAAACAACAGCTCTAGCTATAATGTAGCAACGAAAACTCGACTGGAACTTATCCCTTTCAATGCTTTTTACAGGTTACTCTCGGTCACTTCCCGGTTACGATCGGTACCGAATGCTGGGTGACCCGGGGTCAGGAGTGCATGACCTGGAGGTCACCAACGTGACCCTGGAGGACGACGGTCGGTTCCAGTGTCAGGTGTCGCCGAATCGGGGTCAGGACGCCATCCGAGCTGACGCCATACTCACCGTTCTAGGTAAGATTGTCCATTTACTCTCGCCATATTGGGTTCCTTCTCAGAAAGTAGTCGCGCCATCCATGTTTTATTCATCGTACCGTCATGCTCTATGATTTTTTATTGATTTTATGAGTTGTGTTTCATCCGAGGCTCCTTCCTTCGCCGCAGCTCCACCTCTCCCGTCAGCCCTCTGCCGCTCTCCCCTTCCTCGCTCGACCACCTCCGCGCCGCCATCACTCGCCGTCAGTTATATCTGGTAAGAGCAGCGCGCCGGGCCGGACGTTTCTATTTATGCATCAGGAAAATATATCACCGAATGCGGAACGAGCCACCCGAATAGTGGACGACACCGGAGTCTGATAGATCACATCGTGAATCTTCCATGAAGCCATCAGCAGCCGCTTACATAAAGGCTGACATGTGTCCAGTGGGAATTGGATTCGCCAATTATTCGCCCGTTGGCCATTTGTACCCTTCAGCTGGGCTGCATGTTGTGCTTGGACGCTGGCTCTCGAAAATAGTCGGACTGATACTCGGAGTTGGGGTCTTTTATGGTGATTTGGTGACTGTTGGATGGTTCAACACGATTGATGAGCTAACGGGAAAAGAAAGCAGTTCATTGCGTTTCTTCTTTCGATACAATATTGTATTTTCAAAGTCGCCAAAACCATTATTAGCGTTCAACAAAACTAGCGGAACCGTCTTCAGTAATGTAACGAAAACGGTATCAACGATAAAAACAACTGGGGTAGGGGCAGCATATGATGGCATTGCAGTATACTCGGGAACGGGATGATGCAGATTTACCCAACGTCAGGGCCGTACCGTTCGATGTTCCGAGAACTTTAATCTTTGACGTGCCGCCTACCTGACACCTAATCTCTCGTCACAAATTACGAGGGTCTAAGTGCTTTCAAGTTCGCCCCAAGTTTGTCGGACGCATAACTTGTCGTGCATCGGACTTTACCAGGAACGCTGCAGCTGGTAGATCTGAGTACGTTTTACCAGCAGCGTACAGCTAAGTAGGTATAGGCCATAATATTCCCACAAATGATAATCCTAGAATCAGTTGGTCATGCTAGAGATAGCCAAACTTGTCAGCATTTTGAAGCATTGTGAAACGCATAGCAAATATTCGAGAAGTTAGTTAATTTTCCCTGGTTGGTGTTCGTTATCACTATCTCACCAACCAGGGTGAGATAGTGATCTAGTATCTAGTATCACTGATCTAGTATCTATACATTCAGCCGCATTTGCCAGTTTTCTGACAATGTAAATCAAGTAAGCTTTAGTCCCATCTGCGTCAGACTACGTGCCACGTATAGGTATCAGTCAGACACGTGCCACGTTTGCTCCGGCACGTACCGTGGCATTGGACACAGCTGCACACAGGGCAGAGGTAGGCTAAACTCAGATAGATCGCTGCAGGTAAACCGAGCTGCATCATTTCTCAAACGCCTGTTACAAGGCCATGAAATTAGATCACGACGGTGAACCTTTCGGCGCGACGAACAAATTGGTAAAAGGGTTTTCAGGTTAGCAAGGCCCATGGGAGACGGACGTCTCTGAAATCAAGATGTACTTGCATCATTTATTCCAACGTGAATGTTTGCTTATTTCCATGCATCGATAGAATTCGAGGTGCTCAGGTGTGGATGTCCACTGTTCAGTGACCATGATCACCTGATATGTCGCAACTTTTACTTGTGTTGCATTGTAATGTCCTAGCTTAATCTTTTATGCTTTCTTCTTGGATACTAAAGACGCATTGGGTTGATGCTATTCTGGACATATTCGTTTTGAAAAATTGTACACCATGCACGGCATGCATCAACCTTTTGCTCAATACACTCAAAACTTTTTTACTACCTCCTGGAGAGTTCATTTTCATCAAACCCGCAAGATAATAGTATATTGAAAGGGTAACTCGCTGCTACCATTATGTGCATAGTAACGGTACGTGGTTAATATGAGCTTATTCGCCAGCGAAGAGTATCATTACCATGTAAATATCAATATTACTCTCGCGATCCAGAACATCACGAAAACTCTTTCCTCCTGGGTATCATGACTCGGGTACAGATAGTCGTTTCATGCGTGGATCTTGTTTACCCTCGTGAAGATGATATTTGAAATGGAAACAATCAGCCAATCAGAAACGAGATCGGCCGTTTGCGGTTTGAAGGCCGCGCGCATCTGTCAGTTTTCGGCCGTTTCGGCCGTTGGTCTCCGAGAGCGGATGTGAGCAGTGTCGGTGCCGCGCGGCGTGGCCGTTGGTGATTGTGCTTGTGTGTTGTGCATCGCCTATAGAGCCTCTGTGGACATTTTATTGTAAGTACCGATGTGCTAGAGCATTGCGTGCCGTTGAGTGGTGCTAATTTGATCTGGTTAACAGGACCCCGTGCACGGCCACGTGGCCTAGTGTTGTGAGTACGTACATTAATTTTGTTGTGATGCTACAAGTTTATGCATTTTGTTGGTGACTTTGAAAAAGCCTTGCACTGTAGTGATCCAGTCTCATTATCTCACGCAGACGGGCGACCACCCAGGAACGCCGTCGCTCACTTCAAATATTGTGCGCTCTGCCTAATCCAATATGAGGGCGCTGAATGTCTTGTATTCATATTCAAATTGCATTCAAGTTGTATCGTGGTGTTTATTTACCGCTTGTGCATTGCTGAACGCTTTGTATAAATTTGTATGAATAAGTGAAGAGTCTCACAATGTTCATGGTTGGTGTGCCCCTCGTATTGTTTGTACGGAAGCCAAATACACCTACATTGTTGCTCTTGAAACATTTTTTTTTAGTTGGTGAGCTCCGGTTAACAGAAGCTTCGTGAAGCTTCTGAAGGAAGCGTCTGTGGGTCTGTTACCATCCTCTGGGGGGTTTACACTAAAGGAAAGAGTAAACATTACCATGTGACAAAGGGTAGGACATAAGAATATACTCTCTGTAGGAGGGTAAAGCACAGAGTAGATGATGCGTTACTCCCTAAAAAAGGGTTCCGTTAAAGATTTACCCTTTCAAAGAGTGTAACCCAAAAAATGTTACACTCTAGACAAGAGTCAATCAAAAGAGTTAACCATTCAGAAGAAGGTAAAAAACGTCTGTGTGTCATGTTACCCCTCCCTGGCGAGTTTACTCTTCATGAAAGAGTAAAATTTACCATCTGGAAGGTGGTAAAAAACGTCTGTGTGTCAAGCTACCATGCTATGGCGGGTTTACCCTTCAGGAAATGGTAAAAAAGTTTTCAGTGTAGCTAAGCATATTTCTACTAAAGTACTGCATTTAACTAAATTTAAAATAACAGTCCTTTCATAATGAGGCCCATCTATAGGTATTGCTGCCTGATCACAAAATTGAATTACTGACGCATGCCTCTGGTGCTCGTATTCCAGTGAAGCCGAGGGCGGTACGGGTCAGCTCTTCTGCTCGGTCGCCGAGGCCGGGTCAGTACGAGACCCGGGTCGGCGGTGAGGTGACCTTGACCTGTGACGTCATCGGTGCTCGGCCGGCTGCCCAGGTGCGCTGGGAGAGAGACGGCATCCCCATCCAGCCAGGTGAGCAGTGACGAGCAGTTCTTTGTCATCCTCCAAGTCCCACTTAGCTTATAAGCTGCCGGGTAACGAAGCCTTGATCAGTTTTGCACAAGATAGGGCAGATAACTCAATGCTCATGGGCATGACTTTATTGGTTGTGTACCTACATTCAGGTGCAATAAAAAAGTAATATTAGGAAAGCGTGAAGTGAATGTGACGTAACCCTGCCTTCTTTCATTTCCAGCGCGAAGGGACTCGTTTTCTGGCTGGGGCCACCCGGGCCGTAACGATACGACCTCTGTGGTGACCCTGCGACCCACGGCAGCCGACGACGGAGCCGGTATCTCCTGTGTGGCCCAGCACCCGGCCATAGCGCCGGAAGATCAACAGTACTTCAACTCGACAATAATCTTATCCGTCCTATGTACGTATTTGACATTGAAAACATACATGTTTGCTAAACTGGTCTGGGTGCAACATTCTCCTTGATTTCAGTCAATCAGTTGCTTCGTGCTCCGTCTATCGCATTCGCCACTGTCGAGACTGCGACTCTCTTCAACGCAGCCTCACTTAGACCGATCTGTCACGTTTGGTTCTTGACTTCGTGTATTCCCGTTGTCATGTCCGGCTACCACCATCGCCGTATCACATGCTCTACGTCGGCGGCCTGCCGTTTTCAGATGCCCCGGGAGCGCCTACCATCACCGACCATACTGAGGGCGAGTGGGTCTCGGTCGGTGAGCAGAAGACCCTGACGTGCGTCTCGGTGGGAGGTAACCCTCCGGCTGACCTCGTGTGGTTCCGTAACGGCCAGCCAGTGACCTATCAGTACCGGGCGCAGGCCGGCCGCGCCATGGCCCAGCTGGTGCTCACCGTCGAACGCGACGATCACGGCGCAGAGTTCCGCTGCGAGGCCTCCTCCAAGATGCACCCGGCGCCGATGGTCACCCACGCCCAGCTCAACGTGCAGTGTAAGTGAGACAATGTCGGCTTGTGATACGTCTTATCGTTATAGCAGTGGTGTCTGTTGAATTGTGCGAAAACTATGCGGTTGTATGATCACACGAAGGAACGAGATGTGCTTATGCGTTGCATTTTTACTTGCATGCAATTTGACATCTGGAACCGATATCATAGCTGCATTTTGAGGCTTATTCTTGTTAGGGATAGAGGACAACTTGCATTGGATGAGCCCGGGGTATTTCAAACGTTCCTTCTCTTTTGAAAGATGCAAACGCACACTGGCTGTGGGTGTTCTGTTTGTACATATTGTGCGCGTTGACTGACCGTCTGTTCCTCGTTCATTTCAGTCGGTCCAGAGAGAGTCACAGTGTCGGGAACACAGGAAGCCAGAGGTGGAGATACAGTGCACATGTCCTGTATCACATCCAGCAGTAACCCGCCCGCCAACATCACCTGGGTCATCAACGGCAGAACCATGATGAACGTAAGTTCTTACATGATGCAATCACCGGCAGCCATAACTCGCTTGCATATACTTGTTGAATGAACGACAACCTTGTCCATAGTCCATATCCATTATACCTAAGGTCTGTGATAAGAATGTCTCCTGAGCTGACTAACGCGGCGTAGAGTCAGGTATGGAGTTTGGGACGCCTTGGCGGTGGACGCTCTCAAATCTCTATTTATCCCTGATAAATGACATGGCCCACAGTCAGTAGTGCAGCTCATCCCGCGATGCATGCAGGATGAAGTGCATGCTTTTGTATGCTAGCGTTGAAAGCACACTAGGTATGAGATCAGTAACAAAAACCGCGTTTCTGCCTGGCCATGTGAAGTCGGTAAGTGGGTCAGGTCGCATCCGATTACGTAGACTTGATAAATGTTTGACATGGCTTGGCTCTAAATTTCCCTGTCAACTCGAGATTGCATAATCAGCGAACTTCTCATCTTAGAAAATACTCATTTAATATCCCTTGGCTTCAGTTAAAAAGACTGTCCTTATCCAAATCTAAGCATAACAGAACATCTCCTCTCTCTACTTGTCATATAAATACTGCGGCTCGGGCCATCCGACTCACGGCACTGGTGTGTAATCGACCCCTAGCCGTGGTATCACTACACGGCAGTCATGCATAATGCCTAAATCGAGCCGTATAACACGACTTACCACTCCGCTGAGATTCCACATTATTTATTGGGCACCGGACGGTCGGCGGTAGTCGGGTTGTGCCTCCCTCGGCTGCGCTTACCCAAATACTGCTCTGATCTGGCGTCCCGAGAAGCGGCGATGTGGCTGCAGAAACCGGTCCGTGTCACTCCGGGATGGAGGGGCAGACCGACACCTGAGACGGATATGCCGTAAGGCGTGCATCTTTAGCTAAGTTATGACCGGGACATATTGGAGATGTGTGACTTTTACGTGCCTGTAACATCATTAGAATTAGATCAGCTTACTTAGCCACGCTTTACCATATTTTCCCTAAGAACAAGGAATGTACCACTGGCGTTTCCGCATTGTGACCGTATTTCTGTTTGTGCCTGTCCTCAGATGAGTCAGTCTCACGCGCCGAGTCCGGCCGGCAGCGGCTGGGTCACCCGCTCCAACATGTCCACCATGGTGCCGCCCGGCCTACAGGAGGACATGCTCGTCTCGTGCCATGCTCTGAACCCTCGACTGGGCGTCACCAAACAGGGCGCTCAGAAAGTCACCGTGCTGCGTAAGTTGGGAGTAACTACCTCGCTGGCATGCTTCAGTGACCTTTCTCCCCAGCCGCCTCATTGGTCCCTTGGTCTGATCTACAATTTTAGTTCGCCCCTATGGCCCTCTTTATTTTCCCGACTGTCGTTCCCATTTGGTCCGCACTATTTTCCCGACTTACTGTTCCTCCATCCCCGGTCCACCTCACTTGCCTGCCGTCCTGGCCTGCCTGACTGTCCACTGTCCAGTGCTCCATTCCATCTTATCCGTTCCTACGTGCGGCCTTCCTCGGCCCTGGCCCCACTCCCTGGCCCGCCCACCCTGGCATGCCGCCCGAATTGTGCCGTCGGTCGCTGCGGCCAGCCTGTTCCGCAGCTTACCACGTTAATGATTGTAATTTCCGCGAAGGGCTGCGTTAATGTCGCCATCTAATGTATATGGAAGCTGCGTATGAATATCTGAGAAGGTGTTGATTTGCTAAAGGGAGTGGAGATGCTCAGTGATGCTCGGTGCTGTTCTGCTATTGACGGTGTTGAACAGCAGTGCATTCACTGACACATTTGAGCTACTGATTTAGTAATTAAGTTCCGTGTTTAATCGTCTGCTAAGCTCCCGAAGCAGCACAACAAGCTATCACAATGGATTTCATATATTTGCTTCAGATCCTCCGGAGCCGCCGACGATCCTGGGCTACGAGTCGGGCTCCCACCTGCGGGCCGGAGAGCGGGTGTCTCTCTCGTGCGTCTCGCAGGGCGGCAACCCGCCGGCCACGCTCACCTGGTACCGGGGCGACACGGAGCTGGCCTCGAGCACAGAGGTGCGCGACAGCGTGGCCAGGAGCGTGGTCACGTTCCAGGTGGACCACGCCGACAACGGACGCGCTTACACCTGCCACAGCACCAACTCGGCCATAACGGGCGTGCAGTCAGCCAGCGTCACCTTGAGTGTCTTTTGTGAGTACTGCCAATGGAAAACTATCAGCCTTGGTGAATTTTGAAACGGTTTGCGTGTGTAATTATGGTAATAAATCGTGCGCATGTATGAAGTGTCGTTGACAAATACCCTGGTGATACGTTACCAATTTCATCGTCAGTTTAGGCAACATTTATTTGATTCTGAAGTTAATTAATCTGTTTTCCCTTTCCCAGTCCCTCCGTCGAGCCTGAAGCTGGAGGTGCGTCCGGACGTGTTGCGGGCGGGTAGTCAGGCTCTGCTGACCTGCGAATCGAGACCGTCGTACCCGGCGGCTGAGCTGACCTGGTGGCGAGACAACGTCCAGGTCACCGACGGGGTCACCGCACTGGAGACCTTCAAAGCCGGCAGCATGGGCGGGTGAGGATGTCACCTCTTTAATGTTGACAACTCGGGCTGAAACTGTTGTATTGCGTTTATATTCCGTTACAGTCGAAATGCATTATTACATGGTGGTACTTACCATTGCGTCTGAACTTATTCTTTTTTCTTGGGAAGAGTACGTTCTTGTTCTGTGTCTGATCCCGCCATGCCTGCCTATCTT
Organism: Amphibalanus amphitrite; assembly: GCF_019059575.1. Lineage (NCBI taxonomy): Eukaryota > Metazoa > Arthropoda > Thecostraca > Balanomorpha > Balanidae > Amphibalanus > Amphibalanus amphitrite. Next base: position 50,543 of record NW_024883367.1, read on the forward strand.
CCGCCGACAGGACGTCGAGCCGAGTGCAGCTCCGGAGGAATCTGACCACCTCTGACGACGGAACCGTCTACCAGTGTCGCTCAGAGACCCGGGACGTGGCTGGCGACGTGCGGGACCAGGTCACACTCAACGTTCACTGTGAGTCCGCGCACCTCGCAATGGTCGATTAGTTCGAAATATCGGCCAAAGTTAGCGTTTTCCGTCATCACTCGATGACTATTATAGCCATTTTTTTTTAAATAAAAGATAAATTTTGAAAGTTCTCGCTCCTCTTTGAGGGGTAAATATGTTTGTGACTGTTGTTTTCCTTCTGATTTGCTGTTCTTCCTCTTGACTTATTTCATATTGCCTTGGAATATAAACACTGATTGTGCTCCCTAACGAATGCTCATCGCGCATGTTTCCCATTTTCAATAACACGATAAGACATGCTAGCGATAAATCAATAAACAGATAATGATGACTGCATAATATCATTGCAGATCCGCCCACATTCCCGAAGCGGATTTACACCGAGGATATCGAGGAAGGGGAGTCACGGCGGATCAACATTACGGCCCGAGGCAACCCCGGTGACATCTCGTACCACTGGTACCGCGTGTCGACCATAGATGGCACTAGGGTGATGGGCCACGGACCCGTGCTGAACGTGGTGCGCGTGGCGCGGGAGGACGCGGGGCTGTACTACCTAGAGGCCATCAACAGCGAGGGCAACTCGAGCGTCAGCGTCAGCATCAACGTGCAGTGTGAGTGCCGCCGCTGCCTGCGCGATGGCGGTCTGGAGGTCATGTGATAAGGACGGGGACATTATGTCATTTGAAATAAGATCGTTTGGGTGCTAGGCATAGCTCGTTGTCGGCCGTCGATTATTTTTAACTGGGTCGAAAATACATTTTCTGTAAAGCAAAACGTAATGTGAACTTTACCATTTCCTGTAATGGCTTCACTCAGCCTTTTCCCATATGGCTCAGCATATGCCGGCTTTCTTAGGCATTATCCGCACTCAGTGAACCGGTAGCTCGTATATCCGTTCTCTGAAGCGCTGACTGACCCCTCGACACTCTCGTCCCCAGACAAGCCGGAGCTGATCGCTGTCTCGGAGAGCGCCGTGGTGTCACCCGGAGTGGACGGCGTGTTATCCTGCTCCGCCAGTGCCAACCCCAGCCCGCCAGACCTCATCACCTGGCACCGGGAGGGATTCGACTTCAGCTCGCCTCGGGTCAACATCCACAGCCGCAACGGCACCTCCTACCTCACCCTGTACAACGTCACCAAGGAGGACAGCGGGCGGTTCGAGTGTCGTGCTGCCAACGAACTGGGACAGACGGAGGCGAGGACGGCACTCCTGGTCAGACGTAAGTGGGCTGCATGGGTTGCGAGGTCTCCCCCACTGGGGATGATGGGATAGGGTGATGTTGAATAGCTATACAACTAGTGCAGTTTCCTTTGCATTCTAATCTCAAAAGCTTATATGGTCTCCGCTAAAAGCTTGTTTATTGTGTCGCCAAGCTAATTGATGTAGAGTTCGTGATTGATGTATGGTTCAGAAGGTCTTTGAAGTCCCGCCGTCTGATCCGTTTGACGTTAAAGGCTCGGTTCAGTGACGGATCAGACTGGCCGGTGGCAGGCCAGATTTGTCCGTTCGGACTATTCAGTGGCAGATTTGATTGCCTGACCGTTCGGTGGCGAGCTGACGGTGTGTCGTGTCGACTGTCGACTCTTTACAGACGCCGTGGAGCTGGAAGGAGCCGGGCGGGTCGGTCGGGCGGCTGCTCAGCTGGGGGACACGGCACAGGTCCCGTGTCGCGCACGAGGTGTGCCCAATGTTACTTTCGAATGGAGCACCAACGGAACAGCTATCCTGACGGCAGAGACGGGCAAAAAGTACCAGCAGAAGGACACTCAGGTACGGTACACAAGGAACAGCTTGAGCTTGACTGTGAATCGATGCTGAAGTGTTGTTCCAGACATGTCGCTTCCAAAATGCAGGACCGATAAATGTTCATAACGCAACCATATTTTTAATCCGTTCCTATAGGAAGTGCAGCTTTCACAATAAAATCCTTTGCTTTCTAGATTGACTTGGTAACGTGGCAGTCGGTGCTCCGTATCAAGGACGTGCAGCCCTCGGACTACGCCACATACGAGTGTGTCGCCCTCAACGAGCTGGGCTCTCAGCGTCAGCAGATAGAGCTGGGCCGTCCCAGTGCACCGGACCCTCCGCTGGGTCTGAAGGTGGTCAACGTGTCCCACGACTCGGCCACCGTGGCCTGGGAAGCCGGCTTCGACGGCGGACAGGAGCAGGTAAGCATCACACATTTTGTTGTAGCATTTGGAGCCGACAATGAATATTTGCACCTTTGCAACCGATAACATATTTCAGGTTCAGTAGAGAAGACCATTCAGTGATAGTTTGATAGAAATAACTTCATCGAATAACTGCATCGAATAACTGCATCGTCATGATAACTTCATCGAAACTATGCGCACTTGACAAGCAAAGGCGCCCTCGAAAAATGCGCACTTGCCACCCAAAGACGTCTCCTGCGCCTGTTTTAGCTGTATGTTTACTGACGGGGGTTACAGACAGCGTTCCATGTCTGAACGAAACACGGTTGTGTCTGTTGCAGAGGTACAAACTGCGGTACCGGCAGTCCCCGGGTACCGAGTACCACTACGACCCAGTGCCGTCGTCCTCCGGTACCCAGTTTACCGTCACCGGCCTCCGAGCCAGCACGCGGTACACCTTCTCCGTTATGGCCTACAACACTCTCGGCAGCAGCGCTTACTCACAGGAGGTTACGGCAAAGAAAACAGCGAGTGAGTAACTGGAATGTTTAGCTCGGCATTAGCTATTGATTGACATAAACGCTGAATGGGTTTCAAACCGAATACAACGTCTGGCAAACAGAAGTTGTTGATGTACAAACTTTTCCATTTGCCTCGGTCAAAATTGTTTGTTTGCTCTTGAATTATGTAGGACGCAGTCATGTTATGTATTTGTTCAAACTGAATCATTCGCCGTGTTCAACTATTTCCTGAGCAAACACCGAGAGGTTGAAAAGCGCCTCTAATCAATAAGTACCCACAGCCTTCCTTCAGCATAACACCCACGCTGCACGTAATGTGGTCTTCACCCTGAATTGGAATTTTGCGGACCAACTCATGTATGATGCTTCGTCAGTCGTATCCTACTTTTCACAGATATTGGTTCACTCATGGGGCCGATATACATATAAAGTGCTGTCTAACACGGGACGCTAACACGGGACGCGCTCTGGTGTCTGACTTTGTTCTTTATGCTTTGTTGTAAACGGGTCTTCTTTTCCATGGTGACGGCTGCTCCTTGCCTCTTTTCGAACTTTTCTTGAGCTTATTGGTCTCTAGCTGTAAATATGCTGCTGCTCTTCTAACATCTGTGGTGTTGGCTGTTTTCCGCGGGGCCAGCAGGTCCGCCGCCCGTCAGCTACGTCACTGACCGCGACGAGCCGGGCGGACCGGCCGCCTTCCCGCGCGTGGCCGTCATCTCCGTCACCGCCGTCGGCGCCCTCCTGCTCATCCTAAATGTCATCTTCATCGGCTGCTACCGCCGGCGCCGGCACCTCAAGAAGCAGAAGGCCGGTGAGTGGCCGCATGTCTGTGTGTCTGTGTGTGTGACCCGGTGACCGGTCGCAGGCGACGCCGATGGGGCCCAGCCAGCCATGTTTGACGAGGCCCGTCTGCCCTGGATCGTCATCATCGCCGTCTCCTCTGTCGGAGCGCTGCTACTCGTCATCAACGTCACGCTCGTCGTCTTCTTTATTCGACGACGCATGCGCAGGGCGAGGCAACCAAAGATGTTGGAGTCTGCATGTGAGTTTGTTTTTGTCTGATAGCGACCATGTCTGCCCATTTGCGTTGTTATTTGTTGATGTTAACCCGCGCCGTGCTGGTGGCCTGAACTTTCCGCCGAGTGCTGGGGGGGCGTTTTCACGCCCCCCCGTCTAACTCGGCTCCTGGGCCACGTAGCGACACGCGGTAAGCGGCAATCGAAAGAGCGTCAAAAATAAGGACGAAAACACTTCGGTCATTTTTTGGGTCAGGTCAAAGGTCAGGTCACCAGAGGTCACCAAAGGTAAAATGTTGACTATTTCAACATTTTGGAAACTGCCAACGGCTATCTCGGGAACCGATAGAGCTACAGCGCCGCGGAAAAGCGCATTCGATAGCCCTTTTACAGACCTTTCTGAGTAATGTTCTCAGATTTGACCTCAGGTCAACGGTTTAGCCTCTAGAGGGCAAAAACTCCAAAAATAGCCGTTTTTACGAAAAACGTTTTTTCGTCAATAACTTTTGACTCATAAGCGCCATGACATTACTTTTGCCAGCATCGTGTTCCTCTCGTCGAGACGCGTCGAATGAACTATTTGTTGACCTTGAAAGGTCATTTTGAAAATTTGACCTCAGGTCAAGGTCATGACCTGACCGAAAAGGGTCATGTTGCATATCAGTCGATCCGTATCGTCGAGCTGAACACATCTGACGTGTTTTCACCGCTCTAGCACGTCTCTATCAAAAGTTATAGCCAAAAAAACTGCTGGCGACCGTTCATGACCTGAGATGACCTCAGGGGCACACAGAGGGGTCACAGGTGCATTTTTCCTATTCAGTGTGTCATGTTTACCTATGAACCGATGTTTGAGAGCGTTTTGAACGATATTCGTCCAAAAGAGGCGCATTTCAATTTTCTCCCATTGACTTATAATGGAGAGGTCGCAAAATTGACCTGACCTTAGGTCACAGATATCAAAAATCCGAGATATACATTTTATACATACTGTTACTCATATCAATCGCTGAAAGTTTCAAAGTGATCGTTCAGTCGGTGTAGCTATAGCGAGCCTTTGAACTTTTTCTGAGGTAAGGTCACTTGACGTGACCTGGTGACCTGACCTTGAACGGCCTAGGTCTGAAATTTTCACAACATGTGCGGAAATGATGTAGGAACACGTGTACCAAAAACGGCGGCGCTGCGCGCCGCCGTTTTTGAGATATTCGCGAAAAACCTGAGGGGGGGGGGGCGTAAAAACGCCCCCCCCCCCAGCACGGCGCGGGTTAAAGCTCTTATTAACCCTCGCCCTGGCAGGGCATTTTTCATAACACGGCCTGGCAGGGGGGGGGGGTCGATGCGACCCCCCTCGCGATTGGCTCCTATGGCACCTAGAAACACCAAATTTGGTAGGTAGGTGGGCCCCCTGGAGTTCTCGCCCCTGTGCAAATTTGGTTGCTCTAGGTCAATATTTAGGGGGGTTTTGGGGGGTATAAATGTAAAAATTTCGCTAAAAACAGGTCAAAAGTTTTTCGCTTATAACTTTTGATCTAATTAAGATAGAGCAAAAAGAAAAGCACCAGTGAGCTCAGCACGTCAAGGCGCGTCGAATGATATACTTTTCAGCTTGCTGAAGTGTACTTAAAGTTTTTCTTAAATTTTAAGTAAACTTAACACGCGCAGTGGAAGGGGGGGCGGATTTCGCCCACCCCTCCTGTTTTTCGCTAATAACTCGCGCCGCAAGCATAATATCAATGTGAAATTTCGGCTACCTGTCCAGAATTGAATTGCGGATCTTCTCGTGCAAGAAGTAAGAAAATCGGTTCACAACTTTTCTGGTAATAGCGGTGTAAAGTCAAACATCCTGCCGCCGCGGCGGCGCGGCGGCGCGGCGGCCGGCGCTAGCCGTTACGCGCCGCCTGAATTGTAGACTGTGCCGGGGCGGGACGGTTCCGTCTTTACATCGCGCTCCTTACCGCTGATTATATTAGATTCGCGTCAAATTCGGTGAGAAGACTGAGAAATGTACGGGCAATCATATGGTCAAAGAATTTTGAAAATCGGCCGGTAACAACTTGAGTTATGAGTGTGTAAACACAAAATTGTGATTGCCGCGTTTCCCGCGTCGGCCGATGCCGCTTCAGCCGGCGACATCTTATCCTTAGCAGGCTTCTAACTGCCATATTTATTGTTGGATTATCTAGAAATTCACCATACATACTCACAAATGTTGGTTCTTTCGTATAGTGAAAGATTTAAAAAAAAAAATCGGCCGGTAACTTTTTGAGTTATCGGCGTGTAAACGCAAAAAAGTCGCTAATATGGCAGATTTGACCACATTTGACCTCATTTGACCTTGAAGATAATGACCTAGGGTCATGAAATTCACACACAACAGAGTTCCCCATGGCCCCCACCTACCCTCCAAATTTCGTCTTTCTAGCTCCAGTGGGAGCTGAGATCTTAGGGGGGGCGACATCCGCCCCCCCCCCTTCCACTGGGCGTAGTACTCGCAACCCTTCCACTGCGCGTGTTAAATTAATAAATTAAGTTAAAGTTAACCAAATTGCATCATATCGCATATCATTCGATTCGGCTGATCACCAGGAACACAATGATACCATTTTTTAAGCTCTAGCGTCATTATGTGCCAAGTTATTGGCAAAAACGTCATTTGACCTCAGTTGACCTCATTTGACCTGACCCATGGATAAGTACACCAAACAAAGAAGCACCAAGTGACCTGCTGTTAAGTACTGTGGTTTCAAAGCACAAAAGTGATAGAACGAAGCGGATATCTCCAGTATTTTCCGAATTTAGTATTTTCCCATAGGCTTAACATTACGATGTAATGACCTCTAACTGACCTCAGGTCAGTGACCTCAAAAAACCCGAACTATATGTTATACAACTCGGTGAACGTAGCACATCCTGAAAGTTTGAAGGAAATCAGTGCAAAACTGTGAGCTGGACAGGTGCAAAAAGAAAATTGAAATTTGACCATGACCTTGTACCGGTTTTTCTGACCTGGTGACCTGACCGAAGGTCACCCGGACCTGAAATTTTCAGGTCATATGTAAAAAGGTTGCCCCATAGGCTGTGCCAAATTTGGCGGCGCTGCGCGCCGCCGTTTTTACGCTATCTTCGAAAAACCTAAAAACCTTAGGAGGGGGGGTCGCATCGACCCCCCCCCCTGCCAGGGCGAGGGTTAAGTTGCTTCTGTTTACACATTGTCCAACTTAGTTTTTGTGAGGAAACTTGACTCTATCTTCCCTTCAGAATGTTTGTGACGTCTGGAGTTAGTTGCCAAGTCTCCTACGTCGTAGCCGCTCTCTATGTGGTTTTTATTGTATCTCGTCGAGTGAAGTGTACCCTGTCTGAGCGGGTCATTTGTTGTCTCCAGCAGCCAGCGAGGCGAGCACCAAATCGGAGACACTCCACATGTACGGCAACGAGACGGTCAGCTCGGTCTCTGTCAAAAGTGGCGGCAGCTACAGCCGGGAAGACAGTGTCGCCGACTTCGAGGTAATTCCGCCTACGGCGATAAATCTCGGCCATCGTACGCTCAATGTGGTATCGGCCAATCGTTGAAACTTTCGAAGAACTGGATACTTCCTGGTTTCTAAGTTTATGGCTTTCCTGACTTATCGTGGTGTTTAATTTATTATTTTTTAATTTTAAATTGTGACTCTTTCTATACGCATACAATGAACGTCCTGATTGTAGCTAAATATGATGCTTGAACGACGCGATATCAAACATAAGGCCACGTGACCGCCCCCCCCCCTTTATAGATATTATATGGGGACCGTGTGAAAATCACGACCCAATGGCGTATACGCCCCAAAGGACACTATCCGCCTCTGACCTGTGGCTTACCCTTCCACAGGATGACATGAGTCGGCGCCGGTACGACACGTTCCTGAGCGACTCGCCTCTGGAGCCTCCGGTGGAGTACGGCGGTCGTCCCAGCTCTCCGGACCGGGCCGACTATGAGCCGCCCGAGCAGTACGCCGATGCGCTGCGACGCAACTCGTACGCCTGCACAATGGGTGAGTGGTCGGCGAAGGAGGGGGGGGGGGGGGGGGAGGAGAAAGGGGTGTGGGCGGGATCGGGGTTACTGATGTAGTGTAGTTTATAATGTGTTAGCATAGAGCTACTGGTATGCGTATGCATCTGACAGCTGTGTGATTGCCGATGGCCTTTCAGTTTCACATAATAATGTTACAGCTTGGCACATCAAATTGAAGCGCCACTGCAGTTGTTTCGTTTTGCGTCATGTTGTCAGCTCCTGGATCATGCTCGGAATTGGTTTAGACTTCAGAGAGTAAGAACTTTATGGACGTGCCGCTCGTTTCCAGGTGCTGGTGTCGAGCCGATGAGCAGCAAGCTGAACACGACGTACGTGACGCAGCCGCCAAGAGCGCCGCACTTCCGTCCATCGGCTCTAGACGCACCCACACCGGACCTGCTGCACTCGAGCGGGCCCGGCTCAGGCTACTTTCCGCCGGAGCCGCCGGCCGGTCCCGGCCGCCACTACTCGACGCTGCCGCACCAGCGGAGGGCAGCCGCCGCCACCGCCGCGGCGCCCCTGTCCAGCTTCAGCCGGCAGTGCTCCAGGCTGGCCAGCCCGCCGCCGACAGTCATCACGGAGACACCGCCCCTCGAGCAGCGGGGACACCTGGTGTAGCGAACCCCTGGGACTGGGACTGTATAGTGAACCCGTCCCTGGGGCAACGACAACTCCTTGTGTGGCGGACCTCTGGAACAGCGGGGACTCTGGCGTAGCGCACCCTATCCTGATTCCATCTTGCGTTTTGTCTTATTAACATTGATGCTGCCACGTTCATTTGTTCATGATAATCCATCTTTTCAAAGCTCGTGCTGACCCCCGTTCACTGAATTTTATGTCAGTCTTCCCTAGACCCTGACCTTTGACCTGTCACCGCTGCTCTTCCCATCCCGACCTTCCCGTCGTCTCGCCACCCATCTGAGCGAGTGGCTCGGCTGTGATATCGCGGATCATACCCAGTGACCGTCTGTCACCGGTGGGGGTGACACAGACGCCCGTCACTTGGTGACCATAGTGGCCCGAAGTGGCAGTGGCAGACTGGCAAAGCACCGTGAATTGCGCTGGCGACCGTCCGAGCGTCAGTTTCAACTTACTGATGCGGCTACGGTGGGACTCATCTTCTCAGCAGAAGTGGGAATTCGTGCCGCGTTGGTAATCGATGTCAAGCGTCTAACGATATGTGAGGACAAGTGTGTTGTGCAAAGTAACAGTGGACACTGGACAGTGCACAGATGCACACATTTGAAATGAACAGTGCGGAACGGGATATCGTTACGCTGTTCTGTGAGTTCGTTTGTGATTATCAAACGCAATGTCATGACGAGTGCTCTGAGCATGAACTGTATGAAGTAACGAATGCTAACAAATCTGGTTTTAAATGTGCATGCGGGGTCTGTGAAGCTCATGACGTTTCGAATAGTGTGAGGTGAATGCGTATGTATACCTGAGAAAATGCATTTGTGTTTGTAAAATGAACGCACATCATTATTCGCCCCTACATCAACCAGTCCTTTCTCGGAGGGACGCTTGGGTTTGTTATACCCAATGTCCGCCCTTCCTTCTGTGCACGTGCACGCGAGGGGGAACGGGCCATCTAAACCCAGCGGTCATGGCCTGCGCTCCTCTTATATCTTGTGCATTCGCATCGTCTCATCATCATTGCTCTAGTCATGCGACGAGGTGTGTTCAACGACGGATCTGTGTTCCGTAAACCGTGTGATCAAAGGCGCGGTGGGCTCCACTGCACTTCCACTTAGTGGTACGTTTGTCAGAAATGTGCATGGTCCTCTTTTTAACTGCGACATGTTTGTACAGAAAATACAGATACGGATGTTTTCCTGTCTCATAAAATATACCTACGGAGGGGCGTTCTTGCGTGCACTGCACTGGGATTTCCTTAATCATTCGCTCTTTCCTTGTGAATACCCAAAACGCGGTGAAGTATAGCAGCATCCTGCCGATAAATGTTGAATTCTGACCTTTTTGACTTGGATCAGGACTAGACTGTTGAAGATTGTAGAAAATTACGTATATTGTACCGTATGAGATAATATGATGCTGCCGATAACGGGCTAGGTATAGGTAATAGGGCGATTGCCTGTTCAAAATCTTGAACTTTGAAGCCACAACATGCTTGACAGCGTTCCAAAATTACCAGAGGCAAATATTTTTTTTGTGATCGAAGTCCCACAAACATGACACAAAGATAATGGTAGCGAAATCAAGCTCGTCGCCTGAAAGGTGCCCTACTGATTTTGCCGTCGATTTTTTACTACCCGATTTTCTCGTAAACAAGCTGAAGACGGCTTGCTCCTTCATCGCCTAATCCCTCTCCACTGCTCATCTGCTGCCAGAACTTCGAGAAGGACCAGTGCGAACGCGACGCGGACTCATTCAATTATAGACGGTCCATCGCCGGCGCGCGAGGCGATTCCGAAGTTAGCGGCCCTTGTTTTGGACGAGTGGCGAGCGGGCACGGAACGGTGCGAACGGCGTCTGGTGACAACTGTCAATTGGAGGAACTAGCAACTGTCAACAGGCTTGTTTGAACAGCAGCGCGTTGTAGAAACGAGACCAACACCGCTGGGTGTCAACAGAAGGGCGGAAAAACAGGTGCAGTGCCTAGTTAGAAGTCGTATTTTTGATTAAGTTGGCCCCTAAATTAAACGACGCCCTGAAATGGGTCGCATTTCGACGTGCGTCGCCGATCCTGTAGGTATGACACTTGTGTGATGAAGATGGAAATGAAAATGGGATAATTAAATTTGATTTTGGACATTTTTGGCCAATGCCTGGATCTTCTGTATTATAACAAATAACATCCGCGCCGTTCTGTCCCCATCCAGCTCTGTCCCCACTCCGTCTTCCATTTGTTTGCTGCAGAGCGGAGAGGCGCTCGGTAATTCCTCTAACGGTGCTCTGCGCCATGCCGGCATTGCGGCCCATCGATGTATCGCCCGGGCCGCGTATACCGGGCGGTAATCCGTTTACCACAGCTCCGACCGACGTCGATACAGGCGCGCTCGTCGCTCACTGGCGCCGAGACAGTGGGCACGTGGCGCACGGTGGGGAACACATCGATGGGGGGTTGCGGGCCCCCATCACTGCTGGAAGCGGGGAGCACATCGCTGGGGGTGGATCCAGGCGGAGAACACATCTTTACAGCAGATGGACCAGGGAACACATCACGGCAGGGACAGGCCAAGGCGGGGAGCACATCACTGGGGAGGGGGGGGGGGCTACAGGCAGATAACACATCACTGGAACGTATCCAGGCGGGGAGCACCGCCGGGGACAGACGGCAGGGACCAGGAAACATATCATGGCTGAGGGCGGGGAGCATAACCACGCCGGAAGGCAGGGAGCACACATTGCACTGGGACAGATTGAAGCTGGGAACATGTCAATGAGGACAGAGCCAGGCGGGGAGCATCACCGGGGCGGACGGCAAGAACCAGGCAACGCATCACTGCTGGAAGAGGGAAGCGACTATACATAGACAGGCCGCAGACGGCAGGGAAGACATCGATGTGGCGGTGGATTCGGGTGGGAAACGCAGTCGGAGACCGGGGCAGACGGCAGGGACCAAAGAACGCATCACTGCAAGAGGCAGTGCACGGCAAAAAAGGGAACACATCACAGGATGAATTGAGGTGGGGAATACATCACTGGGGCAGATTGAGGTGGGAGCATGAAACATAACCAGGGCGGGAAACACTTCCGTCCCGGGTGTGTCGAGGCGGAGGGCATCCCATCGGCAGACAGCGGAATAATTTTGAAATGAAACACGATGGTGGCAGACGATGGTGAAACGAAACACGATGGTGGCACGATGGTGGCAGAGGGACACATAAATGCGTGGGGAAGGGAATCTGATTTACATAGACCTCGGGAACACATCATTGTTGCAAACGGCTTCGTGTAGGTGCCAAATATATTTTATCCAACATGGATATTGGATAAATAGGATAGAAAACGACAATATCGCTTTGGTCTTCACAACGACAAATTGCATAAGGCATGCCTTACATTTACCTATACACAGCACAACGTTGCTGCGAAACAGCGGAAAATATACTTTTCCGTCCACTCTCCCATTTGAGTTGTCCTCAAATGAATTTTGAACGTTCAGTGCCGTGGTCATTTCAGATAGGCGACGAAGGCCGCAGTGATAAATGGCCGCTTCTGGCCACCAGCTCCACGGCCGCAAATCGACGGCTATGCGAATATATGACTTATTTAAATGAATCGAGCAGCTGTAATTTAAAATACTGGCGCACTTAGCCACCGCACATCCCACTTTATGGGATTTTATATTCCCAACATTACTTTGGGTGCGAATGAAATGAAACCACGATTGATAAAAGAATTGTTCGGTTCAAAGACCAGAGACCTACCTGACGAGCTGACGAATTAACCCGCGCATGACTGGGGGGGGGGGGGGGGGGCTCTACAGAGCCCTCCTCCCGTTTTTCGGCAATATTTTCTAAATCCTTTCACTGATCAACACGAAACTTGCAGTACCCTTAGCGGCATCAATGTGACACCTTGTGTTAAAATTTGAACGTTCTAGCTGCCATAGTTTGGCCGGAAACGATGTCAGAGTGACGTCATGTCGGCCGATTTTGATGCGAAATATTGAATTACGGCAAACGCTCTCAAGAGCTTAGTTTTAAAGCTAGATCCAATTCATTTGCTTCAGTGAACTACAAATACACTTAGCTATCAAATTGCTCTCTCAAATTTTCGAAATTTTGTAAATTAAAAAAAAAATATTTTTACAATACCAAAAAATATATTTTCTGATTTCATCAAAAATTATTTGATTTTTCGCAAAAACCGAAATATATGTGATAGAACACACACTGATGAACTACTCTAGCAAGCTTTAGCCCAATATCTTCAAAAATAGCCAAGTTATTTGCATTATTATCAAAGTTTTACAATTATATATTTTTCAAAACCATTTTTCAGTAAGTTTTTGACATCGTTCAGCAATATAAATGGCGCTTTCGTGTTCCTGAGCTCAAAATGCATCGGATAGGTAAGTACCTTTTTTGTTGAAAAAATTTCATTTTCAAAATTTGACCTTTTCTGACCTGAAATTGACCTGACCTCCGGCTAAATTCAGCTGAAGATGACCTCAAATGACACAGACGACATTATTTTCGAAATCAACGTGTAAAATGGACCATAAAACATTCGTCACGTAACCGACACATGATATACAATTTTCGTGACCTAGGATGACCTGGCCTTGACCTGAAAAATTAGAAGTAAAAGTTTGGTACCCTCAGGGTATCTAAGACATATATATCAAGGAGTGCCTAAGCCAAAAATGAGCCTGATCGGACTTGTCAGCCGGCGGCCAGAGCCTAAATTGTACCTATGTAAACAAGCAAAAATGCCGATAATTTTTGCTTTGACCTGACCTGTGACGTCATCGGTGACCTCGAGGTCAATGAAAATAGGTTTCGTTCGACAGTTTTTCCAGGGCTATCAGACACCGTTTGAATTATGACGATCGGCCCAGTAGTTATGGAGATAGGAGGGGGGTGGGGGGCTCTGGAGAGCCCCCCTCAGTCACTCGCGTTATGGAAATTACCACAGTCATGCGCGGGTTAAGTATTAAGCGCAGTCAGTGATGAAAGAAAATTCATCCTCCTCGCTTGGTGATACACAAAATCACTGGCTGCTACTTTTTTTGCTTGCCGTCCACCTTCGACAATCGGCATTAGCAGTAACAAGATCCATGTGACGTAAGCTGGAATGTCGACTTATATTCTCAGACGACCTCGCCGCAACATTGTGTCACGCCTCATCGTACCTTGATCCGACGTTTGGCGATCTTATACGGTTTCTCCTGCTGTGCGCATTCGAGGTGTCCGTCTGCGTGTGAGGGCGGCTGGATAACACCGACGCTCGAGCGGGCCGAGGGCGGCCCCGGGGGACCGGCGGGCGGGAGCTGCACGGTCGTCTCGGCGGCTCCAGCCGGCACTCAGCGACTGTCGTCAGTCGGCCGGCGGCAGCGGCGCGGCGAGGTGGTGCACGTGAGGGTGCTGTGGAGCTGGGACAAAGCTGGACGCGTCAGACAGCTACGGAGAAGATCAGACAGAACTGAAACAGTGACCTGTCTGAAGCCAGGTCAGGCACCGTGAGATTTGTGTTTTAACTGAGGTGGTCGGCGTTTCCGTACTTGAGCCACCCGCGGAAGGCAGACACGCGAGTGTGACTCGCCAGCCCCTGTTTTTGGGTAGTGACCTCTGTGAAAGAACCTCCCGCTTGGGTTGGATGTAAGATCCAAACGTGAGCTGTCTGCACCTATCCGTAGGATGAGTAATTTGGTGCTGACCTAGAGACTGACTAAAAAGGCTCGCGGTCGATGCTGTGACAAGAGGAAGGTTTTGAGCACTGTTGTCCTTTGGACGCCGTCTGTAAGATTCTCTGAATTCCTGACTCCCAGATTTGATGTGGTTGAGAGACAGTGAGTGGACAGCCCGAAGCTCAGACAATCACCAGTAAAGGTGTTGCCATCGTCATCTTTGTAAGACAGACAGATCAAGATTTTACACTGGGACAGCGGAGGAGCCGCGGACCGGCCATGAACTGGCTCAGTCTGGTCGTCGTCGTTCTCTGCACGTCTCTTCACAAAGGTGGGTCGGTGCACTGTTGCATATGCAAATGTGGCATTGTTAGCAGTGGGGACCCATACTGCATGCCGAATCTTTTCGAGACAATACAAAATGTGTAGTATTGTTATAATAGAGTTTTAATAAATATTCACCTCAGCTTTCTGTCATCTTCAGTCATGTATCTACGGATAATTCACAGAAAATTCCTTCTTGTTTTCATCAATGCTGAGCTGTGTACAAAAGATCAGTTATTCAGAATGGGTGTCCTGTCCGTCATCCATATACGATAGTGATACCATACTTAGATGCAAAAATGCCGATGGCATCATTTACTTGCGACTGATAAGATATTGTTATGCGCTAATTGCAAGGTTACCGGGTTTTGTAATCGTCTGGTGACGCCGTTATCACGCGGCATTGCGGCTGGGTGGGCTGGTGGTCCCCTCACAAATGCTAATGAGGGAGTTGACATTGAATTGTAATGGTCAAGTCGTAATGAACCGACCGAAAGCATGCGGGTGACATTATATGAACGGGTAATAAGTACAGAGACGCACGGCGTTTACGTGGTTTACACAGCATCTTTTTCTTCATAAACGAGTATCACCGGAAACAATGAACTGATTTCTGAAGGATATTTAGAGAACACATTTAATTTCCCGTGTTATAACGTGAGGTGACGTCCGCCACACACGCTGGCTCGATCCAAACTGGTGTATTTGGCCCAGACCATCTCGGCCGGTCACCGCACAGCCGCAGGCGACCAATCCCCGTCCGTCCCGCACCGGTGACGTCATAGGTCATCATATGACGTCACCGGTGACGTCATCTCACATCCTAACACCTCCACCACAGTCACAAACCACCCGAACACAAACGCTCTTCCAAACACAACACACCAACACGTAACACTTAAGTCACGGTACCGGTATTTCTCCATACCGCAGCAAAACGGTCCGGCTTCGCCGTCGGCCGTGGCCTGAGAATACGGTTCTCCGCAGCACGCCTCACACCCTCCGACGCGGACCGCTCCAACTGACCTCTACCCTCGTTCCCAGACCGCTCTCCCCTATCTAACGCCGGCCGCTCCGCCGGACGTACAGCCTGTTAAACTGTTCCTCCGAACACACAGAGACCGCGGCGCCTGTATCCACCTCCGCCCGCACTGCACGGCCGTTTAGTTTGATATCCACGTACAGGGGCGGGCGGCTCTTTTTTGACTGCGGTGACTGCGGTGACTGGTAGAACAGCGTGTAGACCTCTTCAGCAGCGTCGTCTGCGGGGTCCGCTCCCTCCGCTGGTGATGCCGGAGCGCCGAACTCATCGTCCTCCACTTGATCCACCCAGCCGCGACCCGCTGCGCGGCATGCATCTCGAACGTGTCCCATCTCACCGCACTGGAAGCAGCGGCGATTTCTCGCCCAGCACCTGCTCGGCGAATGTCGGCGGCTCCGACAGCGGTGACAAGGAGCGCCTTGCTGCTGCTCCCTCGGTCCCCGCCGATCCCGTGTCACGGTACCTCCCCTCCGACTGGGCGAGTCCATCGCGGCCGGGCGCCGGCCCTGACCGCCGGGCGCTGGACCACGCCCACCACCTGCCCGAGGCGGCGCTGCGCGCTGCGTGCTGCGCTGCTCCAGCCGGCCGACCACCGCCAGCGGCCGGGCGGCCGGCACAGCGGCGGACTCAGCGCGGCCAATCTCCTGCGCCTGAGCCTCTGCTGCCTCGCTGGTGCAGGCCAGCGCCAGAGCTGACTCCAGGGTCAGGCTCGTCTGGCTGAGGAGCCTGGCTTGCAGTCTGGTGTCCCGAATGCCACACACCAGTCGGTCTCGGAGCATCTCCGGCAGGGTCTCGGACGGAAACTGACACGGCTTTGCCAACCTGCGTAGCCTGGCTGCGTACTCGGTGACCGATTCGTTCTCGTCTCTGCAGCACGAATGGAACCGGAACCGAGCGACGATCTCAGATGACTTCGGCTCAAAGTGACCTTGCAGCACAGTGACTAGCTGCTCGTACTCCAGGTCGCTGACCGTCTGCGGCGCTACCAGATCCTCCAGCAGTGCAAATGTCTTAGGCCCTACCACACTAAGCAGAGTCGCACGTCTCTTAGCTTGGCCAGAGACACCCGTAGCCACCAGGTACTGTTCCAGCCATCTGGCATATGTCCCAAACGACTCTTGACTGGGATCAAACTCCCTCACCAAACCACTCAGACTGGCCATGGCGCACGCCGCGCGGGTTCAGTCTCGTCGCCACTGTTATAACGTGAGGTGACGTCCGCCACACACGCTGGCTCGATCCAAACTGGTGTATTTGGCCCAGACCATCTCGGCCGGTCACCGCACAGCCGCAGGCGACCAATCCCCGTCCGTCCCGCACCGGTGACGTCATAGGTCATCATATGACGTCACCGGTGACGTCATCTCACATCCTAACATCCCGTATCCCTCTTTACACTGTACAGCACAACTTCAACGTATAGCATAGCTATATATAGACATACGGGTACTGGGTTGCCCGTGCAAACCTCGCTACCGCCTGTTCTTTTTGGCCCTGAACGGCTTCACTAAAACGGCAACGACAGACCTCGCTGAACAAACTAACCAGTTGGATCTTTATCTGCATGAACCTCACTCTGTCGTGAGTTCAGAGTTTTCTGAGAGATCTGAGTCAGCGCCAGAACTGAACGCTAACTGCAGAATCTAAAATACCACTCAGTGATTTTATGTCTGATAGTGGAAATTCGTGCCTGTCTCTCTGAGGTCTGCTCACGCTATAAAGACGGCTCGGCTGACTGTCAGGACAAGATACGGTTCACCAAGCAGGCCCTCACCACACACGCACTGCTGAGACGGACTCAGTGGCCGAGAAGAATGTCGAGCTTCTCGTCCTCAGAAGCGAGCTTACTTAGCAATGATATAAAGTAAAATTTATATGCTCGACTGCACGTTTCGCAGATTCGGTTTCTGGCGAACTCTAATGCCGGGCTGACAAGCGGACTGATTTTGCGATCGGGAGTGTGTTCTAGGTAACAATTTTCTACGGCTTCTGACACAATCCCGCTGATACGGACACGGGCCCGGACCAGTAATTGGCCGGAACCGGCGGCGCGGCCGACTCAGCAGTCGTGCTGGCCGGAGAGCGCGGCCCAGCCGGAGAGCAGCCGGGGAACTGCACCCGGCCACTTCTGCGCGCTGTTTTCGCCCCATTGAGTGCAGAAATCATCGCGGCGGAGAGCCGGGTAATTACAGAGACGTCTCAATAGCGGCTGCAGGTCACGGCCGCCAGAGAACGCCGGCTGCGGAGCGGGCAGCGCCGCCGATCAGGGCGGCCTGTCTGTGACCAGAGCGACTGCAACACTGACCTACCTCTTTGATTGTATACCTGATTTGTCTTGACCTGACCTCAGCTTACTGACCTGAATGAAACACCTCTGCAATCAGACCCGGTGTCACCTATCCGAACGGACCTGACCTGACCTGAAGTCCCTGACAGGACTGAAACTCACCTCGCTAATACTTACTGACCTGAAGCCTCGCCACACGCCCGGTCCTTTTCATCTTTCATCTCCTTTCAGATCAGACGTATTTTTAGAACCCTGCAGGCCTGGCAAACCTCAAAGCATCCATCGCTCTCTCCGGTATTGCTTGCTTCTTAGTAGTTCCTATTTTAAATCGACCAGGGCTATGAAAAGCTACATGGCTGTGGAGAACTCTTGAGAAAACTCGTGGAACCAAAGAGGCCAGAACTCATGCATGCCCCCTCGATCTATCTATCCTCGCTGCTTGGTACTGGGTCCTTTTCTTTATACGCGTCCTCATGACCGAGTCCGCCTAGCACTATCTTCCTGCACCACCACCTTAATTTCATGTTCGGTCCAACTTTAGAGCTCCATCACCTCTCTCCGCTCGTCAGGTGAAGCAGTCGGTGCCGCCATCCCGCAGATACCGGCGGCAGCCCTTCAGTCAGGGCACGACGCGCATCTCGCCAGTATATGGCCGCGGGGAGCGGGTCCGGTGTCCTAATTATGCCGCACGTCACCGCACGTGTGACGGCTGACATTGGCGCTTCTGGGCCCGGTTATGAGCCGGCGCGGACGCCCGAGTGCCGCTGAGAGGTGGAGACGAGCGGCCGTCGCCGAGCTGACGGACGCACGTGCTCGGCGATGGCGTATGGGGTGGGTGAGGGTATGGGACAGGCTGGTGTGTGGCTGGTTAGTGTAGGTATGTGACTGATCAAGGTATTGGACAGGTTAGTGTATGAAACCGTTTTATGACAGAGGCCGCATGAGATCACTCGGTATGAAGATAAATAAAAAATGATTGGGCTAATAATTGAAAAAAATGTTTGCATTTTATAAGACGTGAAATGGGAATTATCACACATTTCCCTATGTTCTTTGAAAAAAAAAATGCAGCACTGCTGTGATTTGGCAAGTGACTACTCGTACTCTTAGTTCTCTGTACCATGCTAAGCCTGATTTTGTTCTTAGTACAAAATCCGTTTACGGTCTAAGCAATTAACATACCTCTGGTTATGATATCATCAGGCCTGCATACCCAGTTGCGACATAATCATTGCACTTCCAAGTCCCCGCGATATAATATCATCGGCTCTGAAGTAGCGTGACCCCGTCGTGACGCCATATTATCGGTGTAACGTGACGGTATCGGCGTGACGGCGTGACGCCACGGTCGTTGTGTCCGTGATTGGACGCCGGGCCGCGCACCGCTCGTGTCACAGTCGCCTCGTGCCGCGGTCGCCTCGTGTCGCCGCCGCGCCGTTTTTGTATGGGGCGCGGGTGCTAACCGCTCTGGGGACCACCGGATGTCGGGCGCGCGATATTAATGGCGGGAACGGAACGACTGGCGGCGGCCAGTGTCGGTTCCCACCGCGGGGTCACAGGAGTCGGCCGGGTCACGGAGGTCGGCGGGGTTGGCCACCGGCGGCGCCAGCAGGGCGTTCCTGGAGGGTGGATCCCCGAGAACTTTCACAATTAGTTGGCTGTTTATGAAACCGTTTAGAAGTTATCGCATATGCCGGCACTATGTGCGCTGCAATTTTGCACCTGCATTGTTTTCACTTTTTTGACGGGAAACTTTTCTGATCAGTTTTAGAACTTTTATGCCAGGACAGAGAAATGAATCAACCACACAGATTATTGTCGGGCCGGCAGGTTTAGAATGGTCTGATGCGGACAAACCGGCTGGACCGGACGAGCTGGTTGGAGGGACGGTCATCCATTAGTCCGTGGGTTGTTCAATTGGTTCGGCATCCAACGGATGTCTGAGAGCATGACATCCTACCTAATTCCACACTTCGGCTGCCAGTCCTGTATCGGCAGTGCGTGGGAATCGCGCCCTGCAGCCGTCAACGGGTTCTGACCGATCTCGAGCTGCCCACTCCACAAAAACGAGCGGTACAAGAGCGGTGCTGCCTAACAACGTGTCAAAATAAAAACCGCGGATTGTCTGAGAGTGAGATTTTGCCGATTGTCGCTGCGAGTGGCATGGACGGCCAGCGCGCGGGCCGAGGACTCGTGAGAACCGTCTCTCTCGGTGGTGCAGCAGCTGGTACTCGGCGGGCGCACGGGGAAAGTCAGAGCGCTCCTCTGACGACATGACACGCCGGTCACGAGGCCGGCCCAGCCGGGTGAGAGGGCGCCGGATGTGCCCGCCCGCCCGGAGCGCCGCCGGGCGGCGGTCCGGGCGCCCGAGGTCGGGTGGGCGCCGCCAGTCCAGAGGAGGTGCTCACATGGGGGGCAACCACCAGCAGCTTTCAGTCATCACCTGTCTGGTACCGACTGCTGCTACGGCGGAAAACCCAGGTGAAGCTGGATTTGCATACGGTCTGCATGACATGATAATTGCGCAGGAGATGAATCTGTTCATGGCACCACATGCATAGCCACACCACGGCGCACGATTCAAATGGCCTCGCGCCTCCGATTGGAAAAATGTCGTGCCCGCGTCTTACTTGAAGAGCAGCAGATGACAACTCAAACACTACATTAGCTTAAGCATAACATGACATGAGCTGCCACTGTATTCCTGACTAAATAAATCCACCGCGCCGTGAGCCCGCCGTTTGGCCACCTGGCACGGCCAGTCTCGAGCTACCGCGTGGTGCTGTCATTTTTGTCAGATACCCGTGCAGTTCAACGAGCCATGTCGCTTGACTTCCATTGTATCCGCGGTCACGGTTTCGTGCAAAGCGTCTCGTCCGCTGCATCTCGAGGGCGGCCGTCCGTGGCCGACAGCCGTCCGTCTTTCAGCTGTTGGGCGCCGACATGTCCGGTCGACAGCGCTCCGTCTTCCGTCTGTTGGGTGTCGACATATTCGGCCGACAGTCGTCCACTGTCGCTCGTCCGCTGTCGGCTGTCGATCGTCGACTGTCGACTGTAGATCGTCCACTATCGACTGTAGATCGTCGAATGTCGACCGTCGCCGATCGCCGCCGGCCGTTGGCGATCCGCCGTCGGCCAACTGTTTGCAGTTGGTTCCGGTTCCTTCTTCTTTGCGGCACCAGCTCAGCCGCAGTGCCACCGAGCGGCACTAACTTCGTTGCCGCGGGACGGCACGTGACCGGGGTAGTCCCGCCTGGCCCGAGGCTGGTGCGTGTCCCGCATCCGGCCTCCGAAGGAACTGCCTCGAGCGCTGGAACCGCCGGGATATATCGCTTCGGACGCTGAGACTTTTGGAAAGAAGGGGCAGCGGCACTGGAAAGGATCCTTGCGCTGCGCTGAGGAGAGGTCCTAGGACACTGAAACACGTAACAGGGCGCTGAGATGAAAAAGGATCCTCGTATATTGATTGTCGAGGTAGGGAGGGACTTCCGGGAGCTGAGACCGGACGGGATTTTCGGCACTGAGGCTGGGGAGTGAGGAGAGACCCCGTGCTCCGCGGTCCCCAGAGAAAGCCTGGTCCACAGGCTCCCCCCGTCCCCTTGCACACCGTCCCCTATAGATTCGGTCCGGTGCGTTGCTGGACGCACACCCTGGGGACGGCTGATTTGATCATCTTCGGTCGAGAGTCGTAGCCTAACACGTTATGTACATAACTGGTCGGCGGTGAGGGGATTGGGGAGCCCCAGCGACGCGTCGGGGGCGATGGGTAGGGGTGAACGGACTGGCGCAGTTTTGTGGCATTTGGAGACGGTGCCCCTTATAGCTTTAGCAAGTGTGGATTATTGTCGATAACATTATCGCTACCATGCAACTTCATTACCACGCATGCTAGTTTGATTTTGTTTTATACATCCTTGCTATTTTTTTTTTCAACCAGTCGTGGCTTAATTGTCACATGTTGAAATCCACTTCTGACCTAATCTCTAAAACACGCAGAGACTGGATACCATTGAATAGTGATCCAATAAAAGTGGGAACATGTCAGACGAAAGCATAACATAGAAACTTACTCATTTTGCGTTGGTCGCTTGCAATAACATACCTATACCATGGCTCTCGTTATATTCTACATAATGCTTGTTTACGCCTTGCGGTGCAGACGCAGTCTTTCCAGTCAGACACTGTCGGACTGAAAGCTTTCAACGGATGTCAGCTAGTGCGCAGTTGATATGGATGATTTCCCGTGGATCAGTGAATGCACTCTGGGACTGGAGACGTCGCGGACGACCGTTCCCATCGGTGCCGGCAGGTCGCTCTCCCAGGCCCTGACCCCTGCACAGGCCAAGCACCCTAAATTACTGCCGTGGCGCGGCGGGGTAGCATTCTCTGAGAACGGGGCGCAAAAGCGCCGCCTAATGGCTTCCCTTTCCGCACTTCGGGGTGGATGCACACGCCACATGGCGCCTTGCACTCTGCATGGTAGTCAATTGACGTCGTTTTCACATTTGTTTATGATCACGTCACTCTTGACGCAGTCACGAACACATGTGAGGGCAATTTTCCACTTAGCATTACCGTACCAACTGCTGCTGAGGGATTCCATCATGAGTTCCGGCGAAAGACGTTCCATCAGAGTTCCATCAGGATGTCGCACAGCATTCTTCCCAAGAGGTGTCTTGAAGCAGCTCAAACCCTTTAACTGGTGCCGATATGATAATGTTCATTGTGCCCCCGACCCAATAAGCTCAGACAACATGATCATCTGCATTCTGCATGCAGTTACTTATCTTGGTGAAATTTCCAGTCGGTGTACCGCTGAGAGTGTGCCTAAGGTACGAACTCTGGTACGAACTCCCGGTGTTGGTGATGACCTACTCAGATTAGGATTGGGTCTTCGCAGGTTTTTGTGTGTTTGCTGCAATAGATTGTTGTTCCAGACTTCTTGTTTTGATCATACATTTTTGCAAGTTTCTGCTGCTGGGGTTCTTCTATCAGTATAAAACATCAGTTCTCCGCACAGAGCCACCTGGGAAGGACACTTTCACCGTCACTGCACCCACCGATGTTTGGCTCTTTGGGTCGATCACCTATCTCTCACCAATCGTCACCACTGACACCGTTCCCACTCGGCGCGGATCCAACATCCCTGACCACATTCTCCATGGCGACTGTATGATTTGTTGCATCAAACCACAGCGGTCGGCAGACTCCGCCGACCACAGCCACCGCGCCTTCTGCCCAGCCGCGACGTCGCAGTTCGCGTGTCGAAAAAGGCCGGACCCGCACCTAACAGGATCATCACTCCGCCGCTCTGCCCTCTCTGACACTCTGTCTTTCCCACGAGGATGACGGCCACGGCGGCGAGATGACGTGCGATGGCGGCGAGATGACGACCGCAGGCTGCTGCAGTCCCCATCGAGCCGCCAGCTCAGATGGCCCGATGTAACGGGCTGCGGCGGGATCCCCTCCTCTCGTTCGGCACCAGAGTCCGAGTTGACGACGTGACCATGAGGAATGATAGGTGACCATCGGATGGAGATGTACCTATTTGGCGACAGACATCTGTTTTGGGGATGCATCGCGGTGGCAGAAAGGTGTCAACAAAACTGTTACCTAAGCTCAGTACGACCAGGTGCAAGTAAAGGCACTTTGTTTGGCGTGTCTTGCAGTGGATAGATGGCAGGAGATCAGACGCTCACTGCACCAAATTTGTGAAGTTGCCTGGGCGGGTCTGTATAAAGCCCCCAATGGCGTGCCAAGAGCAGCGTTCAATGGACAGTGATGTGCCAACTGATTCGTAAACTGTATAACGACGTCCAGCCATTCAGCCGGCGGCCGTGAGCCGTAAACCGCGTCTGGACGGGGCGGCAGCGGAGATGAATCGCGGTCCAGTTCGGCCCATTTAGCCAGACCGCTCTGTGGTGGGTTTCCGACACCGGCAGACTGCAGCTGCAGCTGTAAACAATGCCTCGACAAGTAACGACTTTGCTTTAGACAAGGAGGAAGACTGGTTTGATAGGATCAAGAGATCACAAACCCATAGAGGATTGTCTGCTTAGGAAGGTCCGGCCAGAGAGCTTGATAGTGTTCATGCATCATTGGGGGGGGGGGGGGGGAGGGCTCAAATTAAATCAAATGGAGACTTTGTGGAGACTGATTTATGTCATAATATGTTCATGCAATGTGACAGTTTTTTTAGACTATGGCTACGTTTCCATGGCACAAGCTAAGCCGATTTTGAAAAATGGATTTGCTCCATCATAGCATTTAGGCATAATTTAAAAATGTAAATAGGTATAGGATTAGGTGCTAGCTAAAAACATTTATATGCTCATTTTTTGCATTAGGTAAATAGTTTCCGAGAAAAACGCACGTGAAATTTCGTTATATCGATTTAGACGTGTCATGGAAACGTAGTGTATGAATTCCCGAAGAAACGGATCCAGCAATTAACAAGTGAAGCGTAAAGCCCGGAAACACAACCCCAGCTCGCTGCCGGCTCTGCACTCTGCAGTTATCAGTCTGCCCGGCAATGGGGTACAAGCGTCTGTCAGCCACGAGTGCAGCCTTCCGCTAGCCCCGAGCGCAACCCTCCGCTAGCCAAGAGTGCACACGAGCGCTGCCCTCGGGCCGATCATTACCCCTGTCCGGCTGGGTCTTTCCACCCAGAGTCTAATCAGAGGATATTTATCGGAGTGCGACAGACGGCCGACGGGTCGTTACCTGGCCCGATGGGATGCTACTGCTGCATGAATAGACCATCGAGCACCGGCGGAAAAATAGTCACCTGGGAGATGAACGGTCGCCCGAGGCCGTGTTGGGTTACGAAAATATCAGCTTCACTGGTCAATGTGGCCAGTGGGAGACTGAGTCTAATGTGAAAAGTGTGGTGCGAGTAGGTATTGAGCAATGATGCATCTGCATCCCTGCTCCTGCGATGTTTTATACGTCACTCACAATGCAGATAGTTTTTGTTAACATCCTCTGTACTCTACAGAGCCATTGTTTGACCACATGAATGTGAAGCTTCGACACCATGTTTCTCAACCCCGATCTGAGAACAAAGATATTGCCTAAAGGGCTAATCAAGCCTTCATGTTCTGATGAGAATTCTGATAGATCCAATGCCAGTCGATTTTTGTTCATGCGGTGGTCAGTGCGACTCGGTGCACCTTTTCCGTTTGCTCTGCTGTAAAGTCTGTGCAGATGAGAGCTGTTTTCACAGGCATTACGCCATTGCTGACCACAGGCGGCGTCTCTGCACAGTCGACTGGGTTTTACGGTGGATTGGACCGCGGGGCCGACACATGGTCCACCCTGTGTGGTCCAGACGCCAGCGCAGGATGGTCCACGGGTCTCCGCAACCGCAGTGCTCCTGTCACAATGAGCGAATGCAGTCTTCAGTTCCCACTGACAAACTAAAACGTGGTGTATAATGAGTGTGCATACGCACGGAGTGTGCATGCAGGCACGTTTACTCACATTATATCGTTTTTGATGATGACGTGACGGGACTAGCTTCTGGCAATCTCCTCGCACATTCCCAATGATAAGGACAAATCCAAGAGTAGTTTATCTCCTATCGATCGGTACATTATTCACTTGAATCCAATTAGGTACAGTTTATCATGTTGCGTGATTATTGGCTTTGTTCCCCGATGATTCCTAATAGTCGTATGATTCATACGCTATGCAGCGAATCGTATGCGTACGCCTTCTCGTAGGTTGTAATTTTCTGCAGTTACACAATACAATTATGTGTTTCCGTTTGTATTGCAAAGCCAACATCACCGTGTAGGCATAACAAGTTCTCAAAACAAACTCTCCTGTATAACGTCCTTGGCACAGAATTAGCTACTTTGTCTCGAACAGCAAACGAGAAGACAGACACACCATTTTCGTTCTGCTGACGACAGGTGTTTCCACGCCGATACAGGCTGCTACCATTCCGCCAACCGGAATAATACATTGTAATTGGCCTAAATGATGTCTGCACAGTCGAATGACGTCGGAAATGGTGATAATAGCACGGCCCGCCAGAGGATAAGGGCGAGGGAGATATGGGTCTTTTGGAACAGTGGGTGTAGGTAGGTGACAGCAGCTCTAATGACCTACACCCCGGGACCGCCTATGGTCAAGACCGCTCCACTGGCCGGCCTAAGGCAAATGTTTGGAAAATAATCAATTTCCCAACCGTTTTCAGGTATCTTGGGGAATCTGAATGAAAATCCTCCACTCTGCCAACGCACCAGACCATTGATTGAGGTAGCAAGTTGGTAGTTTTGAACACAAGCTTTTGTGCAGCACAATCAGTGACTCAACAATTGCTTATCATGAGTGTTTACAAGAACTCTCATCACGAAAAAGTCATTAGGTATTCGTGAAAACGCCAGGTCGTGTGCCCCGTGTCCAAATGCTTCCTATATCCGTCTCAATGTATCGGTACTTGGTAAAAATAATAAATAATTGCCTAACTTGTCACCCCGTCCCTCTGGACCTCTAATGACCGTCCACCCTTGGTCTGTGGTATGTCTAGACAGGTCTGAGTCCGGATATGACTGAATCTCTCAGGTTTGATTCCGGAAACTTGATAAGAACAGCGCCAAGTCCAAATAAAGTTCGGATAGTTAGTCCCAAATCCGGACAGGGTGTAGGGTTCGAACAGCTTTGACTCCGAAGTCCGGACCGGGTCGAGTCCGGAAGGGTTTGACCCTGGAGTCTTGAATGGTTCCCAGTCCGCTCCAGTCTCAGTTTTGTCGTTGTTTGGCCGGCCCGGCGGCCAAGCCAACCCGTCTGGAGTTGATAGCTGCCTAATTGACGAGCGGATCGGCTGATGGAGACGATATACGAACCCGTCGACGATACAATCAGGTTGCTGCCGGCTGCCAGAGGAACACGCTGCCAGAGATGGGAGCTGCCGCAATGAGCCACCATCTCTTTGTAACATGCCTCCAATTTAGCAATTGAACTCTATTATATGCTGGGATTACCTGGTTCAGTTAATGGTATCGTTTGATATGAGTTATTGGAGTGCTACTCACGGGCTGCGTTTGAAGTCACGAGAGCCATACTTAGCTGATTTAGTTATGGTATCATGTGATCTAATTTATAGTGTGGATTGAAGAATGTGCGGGGAACTCCGTCCTAAACAGGCCTTCGGTGGACGCTACCATCACGAGCCTGTTCTCGATCTTTAAGGCAGATTACCGGGTAGGGATGTTATCGAATATCGATTTCTCCTACAACGTTTCATTAGCAATTATGCACAATGCACATCCACTTTATACATTGCTGAGTGCTGACTGTCCTGCTCAAAATGGGGCATGCGTGAAGAAGGATTTGTAACAGAGGCAGACGCGTGAATGTAATTACCTGCGCAGAACGCATCCTACGAACGTGCGATGTGCATCCTATACCCGACCTGCTGGTGGGCTCGGTCGGGCTATGGAAGAAAGTAGGGGACGGGAAGCGTCAAGTGGTAGGAAGGTAGCAGCTATGCCAGATATTTTAGCATCTTGAGTTCCAAAGGCTCTTCCTAGATGTCATACAATTAATGCAGGTCGAATTACATTGAAAATATAACCGTTATGAACGGACCTTTTAACAAATGGTGATGGATGATTTTAGCCATTTTCACGACGGGTCATCTGGCGAATGCACCAAATTTGACCAAATCTGCACCAAATCCCTTATACAACATTTATCTTCATAGTTATCATGAATTTATTTGTGTTTTAATAAAAAATAATGCCTGATATTTTGAAAAATCAGGCATATAAGAGAGAGAGAGAGAGAGAGATCCCTTTATTGGCAGACTCTAGGTCGATAAACGAGTCATCCACTCAGCTAGGGCACCAAGGCCCAATGTAACACAATCTCAACTTCCATGCAAGCTCTTGGACCATGCTTTCCTTATCAAGGAAGTGTAGGCCAAGTCACTAAAGAATAGTGACAACACAATCCTGTTGGAAGATCGTGCAAGACGTGACACAAAGTTCCACACTGATCTACGATACAGCGCATCAAAGCCAGGTAAACACTCTTGAACAAACATATTAGACGCACTGCAAAACCTATCGTAGCCAAGGAACATCCTGGCAGCATTATTAAAACACACTTTGAATTTCGTTAGAACAGATGCATGAAAGGAGTGCCAAAGGTGCATACAACTGACATTTGAACAGTAGGTAGTATACAGATACTTCTTAACAGAGTATGAACACATCGCAAATTTACGACTCAAAGAATTCGCTCGACAGCACAAATTACGATATTGTTGATGAATTTCCATGTCATCAGCCCTGGTGCTTTTGTTAGTAAGCTGAAATCCAAGATACTTATACGATTCAACAAACTTCAATTCACTACCACCAAGAGTCACAGACGGTACGTACAGATCGCGGAAATTTCTAGGAAGAATTGTCATACACACAGTCTTTTTCGTATTGAATTTAATATCATGACCATCTGCATACGTAACACAAAGATCCAGCATTTTCTGTAGTCCATACGACGAAGGAGAAAGAAGGACCATATCGTCTGCATAATACAGGTGATTTATGCTACCGTGAAAGTGGCACCCAAAACCACATTGTGCGAGAAGGATTGATAAATCATCGGTATACACATTGAACAAAAAAGGAGATAAAATGCCCCCCTGTCTTACGCCATTCGACACTGTAAATCCCGCTGAAAGCTCATCGCCCCATAACACATGAAATTGTTGTGATTTGTACCAAGAACAGAGCAATTTTACCAGATGAATATCCATTTTCCTTTCTAACAGCTTAGCAAAAAGTGTCCAGTGGTTTACACGATCAAATGCCTTGCGGGCGTCAAGAAAACAAAGAAATACAGGACTTCTGTTTCGCAGAAAGTAATCAGTGACCTCTTTTAGAGCATATATGGCCAAGTCGGTCGAATGGTTCTCCTTAAAGCCAAACTGGTGATGGCCTGTAGAGAGCTGTTCAGAACAACGGTTTAAAATAACCCTTTCTAATATCTTAGAGCCCACACTGGCAATAGCAATTGGACGATAATTATCCTTTTCAGACAGTTTTCCGGCTTTGTCTTTAACAATAGGTGTAAGCACAACTTTTGCAAAAGAATGCGGTATGCAGCCATGTCTCACCATCATAGACAAACACAAAGACAAATGTGTGGCACATGGGACCCCAGCATGTTTAAAATGTTCAGCACTGAGGCCATCATTTCCATTAGAGCGACCAGACGCAAGCTCCTGAATGGAATTCAGAACCTCAGGGACTGAGAAACAATTGAATGTACTTGTTTCCTCCTGAAACTGCCCTAAGACATACTCTTTACGATCCGTCTTATCCACGCTATTCAAAATGTCTGAAAAATGATCCTTCCACATGTCAGCAATATTCTTACATCCCGAAACACCATCAATCGAATGAGACAGTGGAGGGCTCTTATTCAATTTCTTTACCTCCTTCCAGAAAGCAGACAAGCTGTAAGGATTTTGAACGAGTTTATCTGCTAGTGACTTAGCCCTCATTTCTTTCTCATGCCGAAGACAGAATCGTACAGCATACTTAAATCGTGACCGCGCCAGACGTAATTGCAGGTAAATGTACCCATCCCTGGGCTTGCCAATCAAAGCCCACAACGAATAAACATCACAGAGTAAGTCATGGCTGTCTTTAACATATTCGTTCCATCCAGGAATATTACGTTTCTTCTTATATCCTAAGCATTTCGATATCGTGAGCTCAGATGCTTTTTGTAAACAGCTAATTATTTCATCATAGTAGGCATTAATGAGATCAAAGTGTTCCTTTGTATCTGAACACTCATCACAGTGCAAGAGATCGGTAGGAACGGTAAGCTGGGCCAGACCGTCATTCACAGCAGAACTGTAAGTTAAGATATCCTCGGGACTAAGCGAATCCCAGTCTACGACCCACCTCATCCTCTGTTCAGTGTCAGAAACATGACACACATTTTCACGCAATTGAGTATCGATATTGGCCACTATGGGGAAGTGATCAGAACTGAGAATAGATTGATCAATCGTAACGCTATCAACAAGAGCATAAAAACCCCTCGTGCAAACGATATGGTCCAACCAAGTCTCCACCTCATGGCCATCATTAATGTGTGTCACAGTGTTTGAGGGAAGGTACTGAATATCCGCTATCACCAAGCGAGAATCATTACAAAACGACTCAAGCTCTTTACCGAACTCGGTGCCTTTGACCACATCTGCATTAAAGTCACCAAGCACACATACGTATTGGGAATCAAATTCATCGATGATCGTTTTGAGCTTACCTAGGTAGAAAACATAACTGTCGAAATTGAGGTTTGTGTTGTAAGGCAAGTATACACCAACAAACAGAATTTTTACACCACTAAACGAATATTCCAAACCGACTATCCGGTCATCCTCATAACATACTGGCTTCACGTGAGAGGCCAAAGAGTTACGCCATAATACAGCTACACCACCGTACGGTCTACCTCTGATTAAGCCGGCAGATGGGTCAATCGACGAAATACCAAAAGAAGTGAAATCACCGTGAATATTGCAGAGAGTAGCCAGATCCGACGGAAAGAGCCAATGCTCTTGAAGAAAAACAATATCCGATTTTTCACACAAACTATGAATCCCACCAAAATTACGTTTGGCCGATTTACAGTTATATGAACTTATCTTCAACATGACAAAAATAAAAATGAAAAGCGTACGTACAGACCCAAGGATAGAGACCATGTCTATGATCGAAGCACTGGTGCCCTCTCCGCAGAAGGATTCAGAGTTTTTCGTTTCTGGAAGAACCGCCGAATCACAAGACCATGAGCCCTCAGTTCAGGGTCAAGTAAGTTCACGTCTACAGGTGGGTTGATCAGGTCAAGGCGATACGATTCGTAGCTGTCGAAGCGTGTCGGCAGCTTTTCTGCCGTCACCGATTCCGCACCTGACTGCTGCTGGACGTAAGAGGTGACAGAATCCACGCCTGTGCCCGGTGGCAGCCGAGACATGAACATGGAGAAGCGCCGAACCGCTGCCACGGCCTTTATCGGTCCCGCCTTCTTTGCCCCGATCACAGCAGGAGACTTACCAGGAAGGGAGGTCTTCACACTAGACGTCACCTCAGGACCAGCGACGGCATCACCTGTAGCGCCACTTGCTGGAGCAGAAGGCTGCAGTTTCCGAGCAGGGGGAGTACCTCTTTTCGAACGGTTCGCAACTGTCCATTCACCCCCCTGAGGGCGAGAGGCTGTACCTTGAGCGACTTCGGCATACGTCTTGTCACTCAACACGTGCGAAGAGTGCTCAGCCGGATCGCGAGCCTGTCCAGGAGAAGCAGATACATGCATTGCAACCTCTTCAACGCGCTTAGACGTATCCGCTGTAGCTTTCAGTAGGCCCGGGCAGCGCTTGTCGAACAGCTCTGCGGATCCGAAGGTTGGGACTTTAATTGTGAAAAACCGCCCGCCCGCCGCCAAACGCAAACACCGCCAAACGCACGCCCAAAACGCAAACGCAAACTTCGCAAAAAAAACAATCAACCGCCCGCCGAAAACCGCAGAAAAAAAAACGCAAAAAACGCCGCAAAAAAAACGCCCGTCCGCCGCAAAACGCAAACACCGCAAAAAACGCGAACACCGCCGCCACAAAAAACGCCCGCATCGCCCGCCGCCAACGGCGAAACGCCGCAAAAAAACGGCCGCCCGCCGCAAACCGCAACAACGCAAATAACGCCCGGCCGCCGGCAACCGCAAAGCGCCGTAAAAAACGGCCGCCCGCCGCAAACCACAAAAAAAAACGCTGCAAAAAACGGCCGCTCGCCGCAAACAGCAAAACGCCGCAAAAAACGACCGCGCAAACCGCAAAACGCCGCAAAAAAACGGCCGCCCACCGCAAACCGCCGCTAAAACGGCCGCCCGCCGCCAAACGCAAACACCGCAAAACACCCGCATCGCCCGCCCGCCCGCCGCCAAACACAAAAACCGCAAAAAAAACGCAAATACCGCCGAAAAAAACGCCCGCACCGCACGCCCGCCCACCGCCAACCGCAAACCGCCGCAAAAAACGGCCGCCCGCCGCGAAACGCAAACACCACAAAAAACGCAAAAACGGCCGCCCGCCGCCAAACGCAAACACAAAAAACGCAAACACCGCCGCAAAAAAAACGCACGCCGTCCGCAAAACGCAAACGTTGACGCATTAAGACAAATATGGCGCCTTGCGGCAAGTGTGGTGCATTCATTTCTGCTGTTTAAGCAACCAACCCTCCATCAGCGCATCCTAATCGTCCCATGTTCGACAAAGTTACGCACATTCTGCGCTTTGCGGCAAAAATGGCGCTTTGAGACAAACGTGGCGCACTGCAACAAACTTGGCGCATTCGTTCCTGTCGCTTAACAATTCGTCCACCCATCAAATTCTAGCCCAATCGGACATAAACTGACAAAGTTATGTTTATTTGAATATTTCACTATAAAATATCTCCGCAACGGAGGTGCCCAGATTTGCACGTGTGCCACGTGACCACCGGTGGTGTAAACAGGACTTGTCCCCTCACCGACTGACCCAATTTAGTGTTCTTGGCTGGTTCTGTTTCCACGCTATACGGCCACCAGTTGGCCAAAACACCAATATGTGGGAGGTACTTGGCTCAAACACGTGGCCACGTGGCACGTGCCGGACCTCTGACAGCTTAACGGCTCACGCCACGTCATGACCAATACAAGTGGCCATCGGCATGTAAAAGATGACCCCGGCCGGTGTCACCGTCTCTGAACAGTGGACGGCTAAACTTGAAAAACGGGAAAATTTAGGGAAATTTCACCTTTCGAATATATAATTTCCCTAGAATTTTAAATTTTTCATTTTACAAAAAATCCAAGATAGCAGTTTTCTAGCCCCCTTCATTCTGTGTCCATACCCGTTTTCAGATCGACCCTATCATAAAAACTGACGGTCTGACGGCTATTTCCCCCATTCCTTGTATTTCACAATGCTAGTATATTTAAGCACCAAAATTGACCCCATGCCACGGCACGTGCAATAGCACGTGCGCAACGTGACTACTAGTGCGACAAGCTGGACTCATCTGCTCACCGGCTGCGTTGATTTGGTGTCGCTAGGTGGAGTGGTTTCCCCGCCATAGGACCCCCAGTTGGCCAATATCGGATTTTCCCGGAGGTTACCCCATCAAACACGTTTGCACGTGGCACGTGCTTTTCAATCGCCCCATATCTGACCCATACCATGTGGTAGCCGACACCCCGGGGCACAACATATTGGAGCATTTTCAAAATCTAACGTGGAAATTTTTTGCCAAATCGATTTCAAAATAATTTTTCGAAATCGCCATAGGCTCAACATGGGGTAACTGTCTGTGCCAATTACCCGAAAGTTCTCTAATTATATTTTAAACGGTTACCACCGACGGGTGGGGTGCCAGCCCAAGAACTGACCCTAAAAAAGTGGACAAATATTACTGAACAGATTTTGCGCAAATCGCATTTTCAATTTTTCCCCATGTTAACCCTATGGGAAAATGCACGTGACGATTACCCCAAAACGTGTCAATTATATTTTTTGTAACTTTGCCAGCAGGTAGCTCCCCCACACGGGACCAAACGCTGAAAATGGCAAGAAAATCTAACTATCCGTTTTCGCGGGGATCAAAATGACCAAAATCGCGGCCGAAACGCTAAACACCCCCCTAGAGAGGTAGCTCAGGTTGGGATTTTCAATAGAAAATCACAATTCTAAAGAATAGTGATTGTCTAATTGAAAAGTCCCAACCTTCGGATACATCTTGGATCATCTCTTTCATTGAAAACAGTTCAACCTCCATCAGCTGCTGTTTCCGCATCAGCGAGCTTACGTCGATGCAGTCCACAGCAATCGGAGGAAGCTTCGACAGGTCCATTGCGACGAACTTGGGAAGACTAGCTCTGTCACACTCGAGCAGCATTTTGGCAATCCCATCAATGTACATCTTCTTCTTATTTTGTCCACGACGAATACCAATTCTCAGACCTTCATCAACATGATCGCATAGTAGGCATTTAGCGGCCTCGACCTCGTCATCAGTAAAGCTGTCACTCACCAGCTTAGAGATCACATCCAGAGGTACACTGTCAATCTTGCAAAGCATGTAGCAGAGCAACTCATTGATGATAATACTCATGGTTTGACTCTCAATTTGGCTTGGCTATACCCAGCGACAGTGCAATTAATAGAAAGCACGTGCCATTGGTCGAAAAAATCAAGTTCGGTTTACCGGGAGATTGAAGCAAAATTTAGCCACTTTTTACTTGAAAAATGACTTAATATAAATCAAAATTACACGATAATTCAAATAGAGGCTATTTTAGGCTTGCGGCCTCTGACACAAAATGAAACGCGCTACAAGAAGATCTACATCACAATCTTCAGCGTAAGTTAACACCCCAGAAATCACCTTACCAAGATGGAGCAACGAAAAGCCAACCATCCAATCCAATCGCAACCGACGATCCCCAATCGCAACCGACGATAAGGAACTGTGAAACCCAAACTGATTACTGATAAGAAACCAGTGGACCTAAATTGACCAAATCTTCATCTAATGTGCACCAAATGTGTACCAGATAGCCGTCGTGAAAACAGCTATTGACTGCAATGAAAATGATACGGTTAATCACGAAATAAACAAAGTAATTTTCATCCACTGACCCCGTATGTTTGCTAACGCCTTATATTAATTGTGCAATGAAATCTGGGATTTCTCGATTTTCTTTGACTTAGAATAAATAAATAAAAATATGCTGGTGATTGATTTCGATAGCACAAACGCCCCCCGGAATCCAGTATCCGTCTCGTCGCTGTTGACCTTTGTTCCATCGGTGCTGTCGGCTCCAGTTTGTCACAGCCCTGTTCTGTGGGGTCACAATGCGCCGCATTCGACGCGGCGACAATCGCGCCGCTGCGCGCCGTCTCCGAATGTCTGCCGCTGTCTGTCGCGCCTCTATATCCCTGGTCCAATTTTCGCTGCCGAAATCTAACACTGCGCTGCCGTTCGGAGCTGGGCAATATAGTACACGGCCACCGCTCAGCGCAGCGAAACCGGTGTTAAAGAATGGCAGTAGATGTTCATGGCCACAATGATTATAGAGATAGTCATTGTCAGCCCGTGCCCCACAGGAATGCTTCGACTCTCACGCCCTGTTGGAGGGGAAATGGGGATTGAGCATCATTCTTATAACTCAGCTTAGGGCATTTAAGTGGTATTCGAAGTAGCGTCAAAAGTAGCAAAAAGAAGAAAAAATACTTCAACTAATTTTAGATCGGGTCAGAGCAAAAGATCATGTCACCAGAGGTCATCGATGATAAAATTTTGCTTGGACAGGGTGCGTTGCGCGCACCGGTGCATTGGGTTTCCAATTTCCATGGATGCATCAACAGACTCGGAAGCTCGTAACGCTAGCGTGGAGCCGAATTCATATCAACCGCCGCAACAATGCATGGCAGCGCAGCGCAGCGTGCTGCAGCGCGGGGCCGTGAAACACCGCCCACGGCTTATCCATGTGTCAGGGCAATCGAACTCACGTGATGGGCTCGGCCCCAGCGGAGCATGAGGCCCAGGACTCCCGCCCAGGCCCCCTGTCTCCCCCTAATTCCTGTCATCCTTCCCACTCTGAAATTCACCGAAAGAGCCTAACCTAACACAACAAGCAGCTCGTTTACCGCTATGTCTGAATAATATTGTCAGATTTAATTAAGGTCAACGGCTAAGCACGTAAATAACAGCAACTGCCATCATCGGTATTATGAGAAAACCAATTGCTTTTCCACAAACACTAAAAGTTTTAAGCTAAACTTGCATGAAATTAATTTTACCAGCCTCGTGTTCCTCTTATCAAAACGCTTCGAATGAATCAAAAGTTGATCTTTAAAGGTCATTTGAAGAATTTGGCCGATGTTCAAAGACATGACCTGACCAGAAATGGTCATGATGCATAGCAGGATATTAGATCTGTATCGTGGAACTTTACAAACACTTTAGATGATTTCATAACTTAAGCATGTCTATCAAAAATATTTATTACATGGCTCAGGTGTAAGCTAGGTGTGTGATCATGCTTACGAGTATGTTGAACGCAACTGATAATGTTCTGTTGGCCACAATTTCTATATTTTTGATCTATCCTCCCGGATTTCATATCTTTATTAATGACACCTTGATGATGTCGAAAAAAAAAACGCTTAGGAGATTTAACAGCCTGATATACATTAACCCG
Source organism: Amphibalanus amphitrite (assembly GCF_019059575.1). NCBI lineage: Eukaryota > Metazoa > Arthropoda > Thecostraca > Balanomorpha > Balanidae > Amphibalanus > Amphibalanus amphitrite. Next base: position 86,665 of record NW_024883367.1, read on the forward strand.
CGCACCGACGGGGGGGGGCGGATATCCGCCCCCCCTGAGGTTTTTCGCGAATAGCGGGAAAACCGCGGCGCGTAGCGCCGCGAAATTTGGTATGACTATTCCCTTATCAATTTTACACATGGTGTGCAAGTTTGAACCTCCTACCTTTCAAGGTCAGGTCACCAGGTCACTTTGAATGACCCAACCTCAAGTCACTTTTTTGCAACTTTGTCACCGTGCCAGAGCTACAGTAGATGTCGGAGGCCTTTGAAAGTCGCAGGATGTTATTAGGTCATTAGTAGCTACAATTTGTATATCTCGGAATTTTGATATCGGTGACCTAAGGTCAGGTCAATTTCGCGACCTCCCCATTATAAGTCAATGGGGGAAAAATCAACTCCCTGTTTTTACCACTAAAACGGGTCGGAATGGCCCCATATACCATACATGACTTCATATACGATCAACCTTCACTACCTTGAGGTCTGTTTTGCTGTTGGGCAGCTGTGAGGTCATGTGACGTCATCAAAGGTCACCAAAGGTTTTTGGCCAATAACTCCGTACAGGAACAAGATACAGACGCGTGGATGGTCTCATTGTGTTCAGCTCGTCCAGACGCATCGAATGATATACATGATGACCTCGAGGTCACGTGACCTGAGGTCAACCTTTGACCTTGACCTTTCGAGGTCAACATATATATCATTCGATGCGGATTGACGAGAGGATCACGATGATGCCCTTAGTTTGTTCCTATCTTGACTAATTCGAAAGTTATTCGAGAAAAACTCTCTCAATATCTAGCGCCGCCATTTTGACTTTTTCGACCCCTGTGACGTCATCTTTGACCTGACCTGAAAATGACCTTAGTAAAAATTGTAGATCTTGACCGTGCGTATCCGATGCCGTTTACCGCTTGTCGCTATCTTGCTTCGTTCTCGAGATCTCAGGGGGGGGGGCGGTCATCCGCCCCCCCCCCCGTCGGTACTAAGTTGGCGCAGACCCCCGTCGGTGCGCGGGTTAAGTATAAGGAAGGGTCAAGTGTGCTAGATTGCTTCCGTCCTCGCTATCCTCAGGAAAAACCAATCCGCATCGCCCCTAGCCTTCATGCTTACCCCTCTGGACTGGAGGTCACCCCACCAGCCAACCTGTAGTTGATGTCGGTTCCATTCCAGGACACATAATCCTCTTCGGGTGACCGTTGGGGAGACGACTGGAACGCCCCGACAGGGCAATCGTCCCACGGGAACAGTCACGCTTCCGCAGATCACTGTCGCTGGCTCGCACAACCAAATTACTACACCAGGACATAGTTATGTCATAGCTCTGCAAGGGCCTTCTCAGACCGAAAAAGATGGCTCCCAACAAAACAAACAATTTTCTCATTCAGTATTGTATCTCATCAGGCATCACATGTTTTCAGACTTCAGAGTGTGTCTTATGCGTTCCGTCAAAAAAAAAAGCGCAGTTCAACTTTCTCCCATTGACTTTAGCGATCTCAAAATTGACCCGACCTTTCTGTCAGCAATGTCAAACTTGCAAAGTAAACGTTTCAAATACATATACGTTGCCCATTGAAATCGCTGAAGGTTCTAAAGTGATCGGTTAGTCGATGCATTTAGATATGATGAGCACAGGAACTTTCCTTGAGGTAAGGTCACTTGACGTGACCTGGTGTTATGACCTTCAATTGAAAGACTTGGGCGGAAACAAATGGGTTATTTGAAATCTTAAAATGCTAGATTTTAACAATAATTGCGAACACTATCACGGCCAAATAGTGAGTGAGAAGGGAGCGATTCCCCAACCCCATGTTTAGCTCCTATAATTGAGCTAACTGCTAGAGCCTCGCGGAAAAAAACGAGCGCTTGCGTCGTTACATGACACAGCGACTGTTACCCCATTTTAAAATATCAGTGACCTCTTAGGGCAGGTCAAGGGCCCCACGGCATTGGATCGGTTTTTGGTGAAAAACTTCGCAAAAAATGTTCGCATTATCGTCATTTCGATACAATCGTGTTTTCTGTTCTCAGACGCGTCGATTTATATGCTTTTTTGCTTAGGTGAAGCAATTTAGGATGTTTAGGTCAATGTCATGTTAGGGCAACACAGGTCACGAAGCTGTTGAAAGGAGGACATATTGCATAACATTTGATTCGGCTAGTCTTGCAGAGTCCATTGATGGCTGTCCCGACTGGCTAGCTCATTTTCCTCGGGAGTTATTGACGAAGCACTCCTATTGACGAGCACTCCGTCACGCAAGGTGAGCAATGCAAAAGTGAAGCATTAACCCTCGCCGGACCTATTGGTTTTCTACATACGCGCCGGCCGAGGGGGGGGGCGGGTACGACCCCTCGCCGTTTCGCCCCTAGTGGAGCTAGCGCGTCGCGGAAAAAACGAGCGTGTGCGCCGTTACGAGACGCAGAGATTGATACCCGATTTTAAGGTCCTAGGTCAACCGGTGACCTCTGAGGTCAGGTCAAGTGCCCCAAGGTACGGTTCAGTTTTTGGTGAATAACTTCGCAAAAAACGGCCACAGAGCGCCGATTTTGGCAGCATCGTGTTCGCCTTGCTCAGGCGCGTCGAATGATATACTTTTTGTTCGGGTCAGGTCAACTTGGGGTGTTGACCTCAGGTCAAGGTCAGGTCAGCACCCCCAGGTCACGAAGTTGGTTGAAAGAGGTCATGTTGCATATCATTCGATTCGGCAGGTCTTCCTGAGTCCACTGGTGGCTTTCCCGACTCGCTAGCTCAATTTGATCAAGAGTTATTGACGAAAAACTAATATGACCTTGATGACGTCATAAATGACGTCACACAAGGTCAACATTGCAAAAGTGACGCATCTAACCTTGCAAGGAGTGCATCAAATCACGATTCTGTGTGCCTGAGATAGTTGGAGATCGTTCCCGGCGCCAGAATAGTAGTTTTCATTTTTCCCCATTGACTTATAATGGTGAGGTCACGAAAATGACCTGACCTCATATGACCTTTAGGAAAAATCCGAGATATAAAAGTAGTGAGACTCATAATGGATACTAGATCCTGCAAGCTTCATTTCCTTGTGACATCTCCTCTGGCAGTGAGGGCGTTGCGAAGCTGCGACATCTGAAGACCTGCAGAGGTTCACTTATGACGTCATAGGTCAGTGACCTGACCAGATTAAAAAATGCGGTTGGTGTCAAAAGATTCGGCTTGAAATAAAGGTCAGGTATGCCAAGTTTCAGCTCTCTATCGCCAGCGTGTTCGGAGCTATCGCGACAAAAACCCTATGGGGGGGTGGCACCCGCCCCCCCCCCTCGGCCGGCGAGGGTTAAACCTTGCCAAGAATGTATGAAGTCACGAGTTCATGTGCTTGAGGTATAGTTTTGGGTCAATGATATAAAACTATTATAACTACTAAACTATAAAACTACTATAACTACTATAACTACTAAACTATAAAACTATTATAAATCTTAAAAAGTCCTCCGCCGTCGGGGTTACGCAGCCGGCGTTACTCCCAAAAACGCCTATTGCAAAGCCGTCGATTGACGCACGAGGGAGAAATTTTCACGACTAGTGGGTCACGTAATTCAACAGGTCGTATTAAATTTTGGGTTAAATTTTTTTTGGGTTAAATTTTGGGTTAAATTTTTAAAGTCTTAAAGTCCGCCGCCGTCGGGGTTACGCAGCCGGCGTTACTCCCAAAAACGCCTATTGCAAAGCCGTCGATTGACGCACGAGGGAGAAATTTTCACGACTAGTGGGTCACGTAATTCAACAGGTCGTATTAAATTCGTTTTGGGTCATCATTACGGATTTGCATCATTTTACAACCGACGACCGTGCAGTCTGCAGAGGTTTACTTAACCCTCGCCGGCACAGGGGGGAGTGGTTGATGCAACCCCCCATAAGGTTTTTCGCGAATAACTCGCGTAAAAAGCGGCCCATCGCGACGAAACTTTCAGTACCCTCGCATTTATCAATTTTACACCTACCCTAAAAATGTCATGACCCTGACCCGAATGACCTTTGACCTGTGACCTCTTTTCCGTGACCATGTTTGGCCGAAATCGCGATTCTGCGTATGTCGGCTCGCATTAGCCGCGCGTTTGCAAGCTTTTCGTGGTTTCAAACGTTCAAACATGTGATTTGATGTTGCTCCCATACATTAGGGTGGGTGTCAAGGTCACCTGAAGGTCAGGTCAGGTCATTGACCTTTGGTGACCTCGGGTGACCTCGGTTCACTTTTTCGAGTTTTACATGTTTTTAGGCTAGTTTTTGGAGCTGAATTCGAATTTAGCAACCATTTGAACATTTACGAAGTAGTTTTAGTGCCTTCGTAACATGTTACGAAGCTGTCAGAGGCGGTTGACACATATTATGAATACCCGTCACAACCCCTACCGGTTGACCTGACCTGACCTGACCCGACCTGGTCTAAATGCTTAAAAACATCATCTCTGATCAAAACTAACACGATATTCGTGATCAGCACCCCGGAAAACCACATAGCAGCCACACTTTACGACTTTCTAGCAGGTCCCGATTTTCCCGGTTTTCGGGTCATTAACCTGACCTGGAAGGTCACCCGATGACCTAGGACCTTAAAATTGGGTATCATCGGCTTCCTCTTGTGACGGGCAGCACGCTCGTTTTTTTCCGCGAAGCTCTAGCTCGATCAGGGGCCAAACGCGAGGGGGGTCGTACCAACCCCCCCCCCCCTTGTGCCGTCGAAGGACGCAAAATGGCCTGTGCCGGCGAGGGTTAAGACGTCATTAAGTGACCTGACATGAAAACGTGGTTGATTTCAAATGATCCGGCTTGAATCAAACATAAGGCATATGAAATTTCAGCCTTCTATCATCAGTGTGCTTTGAGCTCCCACAAAAAAAAAAATACATGGTGGCGGCATCCACCCCTATTTCTCGGCCGGCGAGGGTTAAACCTCGCTTCGAATTATTGAAGATAATGATGCGACCGAAAAATCTGTGTCTAGAACGGCCGCTGACTTGTTGGACAAGATCCCCAATCCTAATTTGCTAGATGGGAATAAAATACTCGGCATAAATTATGATCCATATATACCCCTCGATTTGCCCTCGCGCTAAGTCAATTCTATTCATCACTGTCGCTTTTTTATCCGAGATGATGTCGCCGCTAAACGGGTTGTTTTGTTTGCTTGCTTGCGTTGAATGGTCATTACGGATTATTGAAGGATTATGATATACATAATAGGAATGGGGCAAGGGAGGATATGCACTGCAGTGCAGGTGTTTAATTTAGATCACAAAGGCATCATTTCCGGCATCGTGCAGTCACTATCTTCCCCTCCTCTGCACTGCGGCATCGCTGCGCCCCACACGCGGCGTCCTCACTCCACGGCCGGCCGCCGCCAACTGACCCTTTCGCCGGGCGCCGCGACCTGACCCGTGTCACTGCCGCGGCCTGCGCAATAGAGTCGGGGCTGGAATCCGGGGGTTCGGCCGGCCGGCCGCCTCTGGAGCGGGGGACTTTTTTAGTAGACCTACTGTACAGCCCTGCCGCGGCGCTGGCTCCTTCGGAGCGGAATCGGAACGGTCGGCCCCGCTGCGGGCTGCCTCAGACCCGCGCCGGAGAGGAAAGGGTGGGCCCAAAACATAAGGTTGAAATCCTCACTGAAATGTGACAAAAGATGCATGCAGGTGGTGCAGGCTGGTTGATATGGTCACTGGTCAGTGTTGCTCAGATTCCGGCCGTTTTCCTAAGCCAATGCAAATTTATTTTGAGTTAGCAAATCCATAATATGAGAGGGAGGGGATGGGTTGAGGCTGCTAGATTGTGGAAAGAATGAGCGATTCTGAGCTGGTTGCTTTTAAAAGCAAATATGCATCAGTTATCGAAAAATTTCCTAGATTATAATAGAACTCCCAAACCATGCAGCATATTAGTCACTTCAAGGAAATGACCCATTCCACAGGCCCATCCGGAAATGCCGGGCACCATCCGTCGGTAGCATTGTCGCTCTCTGCGGGGTCACCCGGTGCACGGCACTATTGACGACCCCGCACCGGGCGTCCCGCCGAGCCATCATGATCACCATTTACCTCCCGCTCCCCCCCCCTCCGGGGCCGTCACCGCTCCCCCTCTCGGCCGGCGGACCGGCATCGTCGTCCGCGCGTCGTCGACGACGGCGGGCGCGGCTCGAATCCATTTTACATGAGTCGACCGCGGCCGGGCCGGCGGCGACTAAATAACCGCTCGGACAGATATGACTGGCCGACCGGCTTAAGCGGGCCGTGTTTTCCGGGGACGAGCCGGCTATGGCCATTAACGGAGATAAATAACAGATAACAGAGTTTGGCGGTGGAGAGGAGTCGGTTTTCGGCAGCCGTCGGCAGCGCCGCTCGGCTGGACAGCGGTTCGTGGACTGGGGCAAGTCCAGAGCTGCAAAGACCTGTAGTTGGGTGAGCACTTTGATGGCTAGGGAGTCTCACAAGGAAGAGGCTATGAATGGAGTTAACAAAAGCTGATGAGCTTCTCAGGCATTGTCCAACGCTTTTCTTTTATTTGCTATACAAAGTTTATCATGATAAGATCAATGATCATATATATATTCTGATTTAGTATTGGAAGTTTTTAAGACACGTTGGGTTCAGACTTAGTTGAATTATTCAGTATTATGCTTTAGTAATGTAATATTCACTTCATTATGAAAAAAAAAATGGGAAACTTCATAAAGATGCATCAGTTATCAATAAATGACCGTTAGGAGTGCCTAAATATGTGTATAATTGGTGGTTGAATTTGTTCCAGTTAGTGAAAGCTTATCAAATTTATTATTGGCTCCCTTAAACTTGTTGTGTTGGGTCATTGTTATGTAAAAAAAATATCATTGGCGTGACGCTCACGGCTAAAAAGAAATAGGTTGTCCAATAAACGTCTTCTTTGAACTCATATTTAGAACAAACATTCAATCTTTTATTTTAACTTCGTATTTGATGCTGCTCAATAACTTTACATGACAAAATATTGCTCACAGTTCAGGTAATATATTCGCCTATAATAAAGTGAATGACGTAACAATCACGCATTTCATATGAAAATTTAGCCAGAGTGGGCCCAACGGACCCATATAATAATTAATATGAAATACTTCATAGCATAGGATCTTAATGAAGTGGCTGCTTAACTATTCAGCATAGTTCCTTGTAAGCTTTCCAATCTATGGTTTCTACTGAATTAGATTTGATTAAGGCACAATTCAGCATCGCACAACTTTCTTCCAGTGACAAAATTAGACCATTGAGTCTCTCCTCGGCTATAGCTCTCGATGGGGCTATAAAATGCTGACCAGCAACAACGAGTCCCATAGCTGATTTCGCCTCTAAAGGATGGTGGCTGCTCCATCGAATTTTCCGGTTGTAAATGTCGGGAAGTTATTTTTGATCGTCAGCGCGGCCACATGTGTCATGGTCGTGTTCGGCTGTCCGGCTCACGAAGACCAAGTGGGCGGGCTGCTGGTGACTGCCGTGTCATATTTCAGCTCGGAAATATGACAGAGTGGCCAACGGCAGCGTCATTTCCATTCACGTTGACTGCCGTTCAAATTTACGTCACTCCCTCTCATCCCCTCTTTAGCCTGACGACCGGCCATTCGAGACGACGTAAAAACGCCTCGGAAGACAGCCAGCGTCGATTGCCGCTCTGAAGCGCCGTTCGGGACCGATCGCAGCCATTTGTCCTGTGTTCTCACCGCCTCGGGGTGGTCGCCGGGTCGCCGTGTCCCCTCCCCCTGCCCTCTTTCCTCTGCCATCGGCGCTGTCGAGGCGGACACATGCCCCGGGCGCCGCCCGTCCCCCTCCATTTGCCCTGGGGCGGTTCTTGGGGGCGGTGCGGCGGGCCGGGCCGGACTGCTCGTCGCCGGGCCGGGATGGGCCATTACAGGACGGCCTCTATCCGCCGGCAGTGGCCATCACACGGGCCCAAAGGAGGTAGCGATGGCCCCTCCGCCGTCCCGGCTAACGGGGCGCTGCCGGCAGCGCGGACGGACAGATTTGGGGCACTGCAGACCCGGTATTAGGTACTATATACTAGTGTAGCTGCGGCCGAACAGAGCTAAGAATAGACGCACGGATGCGTGTAGTGACCAAGCTTCGAAAAAGAGTGGCACAAGTCTTTTTTAAAGTTGAAAATGTGAATTCGATGGACGGCTATTTCATTTAATTTTATTTGATGAAGAAGTTAATAGTTACCTCACTTGTAAGGGCTTAAGAATTTGAGCAACAGCGTTTGATAAATCAAATGCATCATTTTGCAGCCGCTGCTGCAGCAGCTGTGACTGCTGAGCGCTGATGGAAGTCACTGCTCAGTGCTCAGTGTTAACAGGTCACTGCTGAGTGCTAACAGGTCACTGCTGACAGCAGTCACTGCTCAGTGTTAACAGGTCACTGCTGAGGCTAACAGGTCACTGCTGACAGCAGTCACTGCTCAGTGTTAATGCCACTAATAGGGGTAGCCAGGAGCCTGCCACTAATAGGGTTAACAGGTCACTGCTGAGTGCTAACAGGTCACTGCTGGTCGCAGTCACTGCTCAGTGCTAACAGGTCACTGCTGACAGCAGTCACTGCTCAGTATTAACAGGTCACTGCTGAGTGCTAACAGGTCACTGCTGGTAGCAGTCACTGCTCAGTGTTAACATGTCACTGCTGACAGCAGTCACTGCTCAGTGTTAACAGGTCACTGCTGAGTGCTAACAGATCACTGTTGGTAGCAGTCACTGCTCAGTGCTAACAAGTCACTGCTAAGTGGTGACAAGTCACTGCTTGTAGCAGTCACTGTTCAGTGCTGACAAGTCTCTGCTGGTAGCAGTCACTGCTCAGTGCTAACAGCTTTTTGCTGGCAGCAGTCACTGCTGAGCGCTGACAGCAGTCACTGCTGATAGAATACTGCTGACAGTGCCGATCGGCCCCAGCTGTGCAGCAACTGAACAGCCGAATCGATAGAGCCTTCAATTTGTGGCGATGGAGACATTCAGTAAGATGAATTACCCCCGAGAAGGTTTTAAAGCCAAAGAACTTGAAAGCCTCCGGATTTGGCCGGGACCGAGCAGTAAAATCGGCTCAGTTTGTTGACCATCGAAGGCTGAAATGTTTGTTGCTCGTTGCAATTCCAATTTAGTCTTATTTTCAGCGCCTGAGCCCTGAATTACGCTTTGGATATTCCTAGAGTGATTTCAGCATACCGGGTGGCCCAGAAAAAAACGTTCCCAACTTTAAATCAATATTTCTCAGAAAGTGATAAAGATACAACATTGAAACTTCGAATAGTCAATGCGGCACACATTTTCAGCAAATGGAGCGATTTTCATGGTGTTCGGTAAATTACTTTTTAGACGGTTCGTTTTTCAAGCATGCCATGTAAAAACTATTTTTTTTGCTCCGATGCTTACTAAAAAAATGTGAGTGAACGGGTCACTTTCACCCCGTGGCACCGCGGCCTAGAGCCATGACTTCTACTGGCAGCTAGTCTCATTGATGGTTCGGGTCTCAGGATGACACATTCCCTCAGGCAACCACGATGGCTCTGTGCCAGCGGCATCGGAAGAAGTTTCCAGTTTTCTAATCATCTTGTGGCTCAAATGCTTTCCTGGCTGACATTCCTGAGAAAAGGTAGCTTTTCAACCAGTTTTTTTTTTGTCATCTGCTGGCAATGTTGTTTTTCATAACCCGCGCCCCACTGGGGTCTGCGTATAACACGCCCTACTGGGGGGGGGGGGGGGGGGGCTATTCATAGCCCCCCCCTCCTAACTCCGAAACTACTGGGCCGATCGTCGAAATTCAAACGGCGTCTGATAGCCCCGGAGAAACTGTCGAGCGAAACCTAATTTCATTGACCTCGAGGTCACCGATGACGTCACAGGTCAGGTCAAAGTAAAAATTATTAGCATTTTGGCTTGTTCACGTTTTGGGCTCTGGCCGCCGTCTTACAAGTCAGATCAGGCTCATTTTTGGATCACACACTCGGGAACAGATGCTCTTGTTACCCTGAGGGTACCAAACTTGTACTTTGATTTTCAGGTCAAGGTCAGGTCATCACAGGTCACGAAAATATTATATCATGCGTCGGTCACGTGACACATGTTTTATGGTCCATTTAGGTCAGAGATTTCGAATGTGATGTCGTCTGTGTCATTCGAGGTCATTTTGAGTCGAATTAAGCTTAGGTCAGGTCACTTTCAGGTCAAAAAAGGTCAAATTTTGAAGTTTAAATTTTTCAACAAAAAAGGTGTCTATTGGATGCAGTTTGAGCTCAGAAACACGATGGTGCTATTTATATTGGCGTACGATGTCAAATACGTGCTGAAAAATTGATTTGAAAAATTAATAATTGTGAATTTTTTGCAATAATGCGTAAAACTTGGCCATTTTTGAAGATATTTAGCTAAAACTTGCTAGGGTTAGTCATAATAATGCGTTTTATCACATATATTCCGGTTTTTTCGAAAAGTCAAAAACTTTTTGAAAAAAATGTAAAAATGTAAATTTTGAATTTTATTTTATAAAATTTTCGAAATTTTCAAAAATTTGAGAATCCGAGATAGCAGTTTGATAGCGCAGTCTATTCTGAGTCTTCCCATGCAAAGAAATTGGATCTAGCTTAAAAACTGAGCCCTTGGGAGCGATTGCCGTGGTTCAATGTTTTGCGTCGAAATCGGCCGAACATGACGTCACTCTGACGTCATTTCCGGCCGACCTATGGTAGTTACGAAGTTCAAATTTTGACACAAGGTGTCAAATTGATGCAGCCTAAGGTACTGAAAGTTTGGCGTCGATACGTCAAGCGGTTTGGAAGTTATTGCCGAAAAACGGGAGGGGGGCTATAAATAGCCCCCCCCCCACCAGTGGGGCGCGGGATAAGCTATTCTGTGGTCTTCTGGCACAGGAACCAGTCTGCTTTAGTTTGTTTTCCTTATCCGGTCGATTTACTGTTTGATCTACTGAAAGCAGGGTAATCAGCAGTAATCCATGCACCGTGCCACTCCTGCTCGAAACATGATTTGGTGTTGAAACGAATGGCATCCATGAGCACCATTTTGGCTCAGTATTTGAATATTTGGCACATAAGTGAGACAAAAATATTTAAAATAAGAACATACGTGTTGGTTTCATTCACGTGCTCTATTTTTTATTTTTTTTTATAACAAGGGACGTCTAACCCTATCATCACTATCGTTTGACATCGGCAAAAAAAGCAAAAACGTCTTGCTTAACTCAACTCAAGATTCCCAGCTTGAAAATGATGGTATAGTGTTATAATTTGGCATACCAATGCGCAAAGAAATGACGCAAACTTGATGAATATTTTGGCTCGTTATTTGTACTCGAATTTGATATATAGGCCTCCAAAGTTCGGAACGTTTTTTTCTGGGCCACCCGGTATATTTAAACGAAGAATAAAGAATCGGACAAAATGTGCACAAAGTTACTCATGCACAAGTTACTCGTTCGTTTGTTTTAGCTGTGCGAGCTATTGGCAAAAGGCTTCAGGAATTAAGCAGAACACTCATTTGTTTCGTTATGAACACTGCGAAAAATGAGCAGCAACTCATCAGCATCACATGTTGTTTGGGAGTGAAAAACACTTCGTGCTGCCCCTGTGCTGCTCAAAGTCTATTAAAATGCTTTGGTTTTAGTTTATTCATACATAGATATATACATTTGCCAGATTGTCACACATTTGTAGTATTTAAAAGCAGCATTATAAAGTGTCGCCTAGCTGTTTTTATATAAGATTCCATAGAAAACATAATAAAATATAACAACTTAGCGGTTGTGGGAGTCGCCCCATGCATTTGCTTTGATACAAAAACTTGCATGAGATGCCAAGTTTTAGACGACGACTTATTGCTGCTTTCATAGCCCTCATCTCAACTTAAGACGCTGTTAAGCCTCTTGACAAATGCGCCTCTGGCCCATGATGATAGTATGCGCCCCAGTGGGTGACCCCCTTTTTACAGCCGTTTAATGCCGGCCAACTCACAGGGCTGCCGGCCCGTCGACTTAACGAGGCCGTCTGGGGCTGATGGGGGTGCAAATAGGGGAGCGGGGGAGGGGGGGGGGGGGGGTGACGTCCAGTCTCGCCCGCCACATCCCCGGCTGACCGATGGAACGGCGCGGCCGACGACGGCGACGACGGGAGAACGTCGGCGACGACGCCGTCCACCCTCTCCGGATCGACAGCAAAAACAAAACAAAATTTACGGCTGCAATGGCGGGTGCTGAATAAAGCTGCAGAACCGGCAGTCGAGTCGGCAGGGTGGGCGAAAAATACCAATCGACGATCGAGCGGGAGGCAGTAAAAAAAAGGAAAATAGGCGCAGCATGGAGCGGTGCTAGTGACAATGTGCTGAAGTGAAGTGGGTGGACCATATAGACAGTAGGCCTGGCTGTGCCCCAATCGAAAGTAAGCGATGATTATTAGGCTTTAAAGGATGCTACTTGGATCGCTATTGAAAGCTCCTGCTAGGCGTCGTCTGCACCGTCTGCACGATCAAATGTATAATGAATCTCATGCATGCAGAACCTGCAATGAATTCGTATGAGCCTCGCGGAAGTCGGTTCTTTTTTCGTAAAAATATTCGCAATTTGTGGCCATCTGTGACTAAAAAGGCTTTTGGTCATGCAGGCCAGTGAAACCCCGCTTTACCTCGTTTGTGAATCCATGGAAGCGGACGATGTCCGCAAACAACTTTCAATGCAGTTCACTTACTAGGCACCGGATTGCAGATACGGCATTAACAGGATAACGTAGTTGCCAAGGCCATTGCTAAAGCCTCTAGAATATCATTAATATTTTATGAATGGGGCCAACAATGACTGAGTCATTCGAGTAGGATGTATTTCGCGCCTTGACGCCTTCATGTATATACACGTATGTGACATCTTTTCCGTTTGCACCAAGGTGCAAACGCGTATACTTTGCGTATACTTTGGTCAGCTCTCTAACCAGGCCGGTACAGCTCCGTCAGGGTATTGGAAACAGTGTTTCCGGGGCAGACATTTCCCAGAACTCGTCAACAGCAATCAATCTAATCTGAAATTCCAGAGAACAACTCTCAGACTTTTAATTGCTGTTAGTGATGTCTGCATAATTGTCATTCATCAGCCCAAGTCCCCACAGCTGGCGCCGAATTGGGGACGCTCCACGGGTCGTGATATTTTCTAACGTTCGGGAATTGTGAGCGTCTGCCTCGGCGGCCGCTGCTTGAATGTATGACACGTTCTTCGCTGAATGCCGCCGAATATCACCGGCGTCAAGAGCTGGGGATTTAAGTGCATTTGTCATTCAGGTGGCGGCTCCGACTGGCATGCTAATCTGTCCACTTCTGAGAGGGATGCATGGGGATGAACAGATAGGGGCGTAACGCTAACTGACGAGAGGTCATCACAGCCGAGCGGGTGACAAAGGGCAGCCACATTGGGTGGGCTCAATTAGTGGGGACACGTGGAAGAGTGGCAACAAAGTGCACTCATCACTTTGGATTTCAGCTCGTTGATCTACATATATGTAGCATCCTCACATGGTTGGGGCTAAGCTTGCAAATTCTGACCGTGCAATGGATGACTTTTCATCCTGACTTGGTCAGTGTGTCCAATTTCCATGATTACTGCATGGTGCATACCATGCATGGTATAGCTAGCAGACCCTCCTCCCACCCTCTCGTAAGCCAAGTTTGTGTAGATATGCTGATAAGTCGTATTCACCAAGGTAATGAGATCCTTCTGTGACATATTGATTCTGATAGTAACTCTAGGTGATAACCAAATTGAAAACATGCATACTTTTACTTCTCCTGGCCGATGCACTGGCCAATGTTACCTTCTCCTGTCCCTGCTGACTGGTGTCCATCCTCTGACTAACCCCACCGCTCCACTTTGCATGTAACCGTACTACCCGATCTCATCCTGTAGTACGTCGCCATCCTTCTCACCCCGTCTGGAGCAGCTCCTTGACCCGGCGTCGGCAGGAATTCAATTGATGGCATCAGCAAAAGCCGGCGACCGCCAGCCAGGCGGCAAAATTCCGTTCAAAATTGAAATATTCCGTCGGCGGATCGTGTGCGCACCAGCGGCTCGGCGATCCGCTGAGGCGAGCCGATTGGCCGCGACGATCGGTGCGAAATGCCCGGCCACGTGCCGCGAAACTGGCAGCCGGGAGACGAGAATGGTGCGCAAGCTATACCGACTCGGGAAATGGAACGGTAAAAGGGTCATCACTTCGAAAAGCTAGGGTCAACATGGCTGTATAGACAGATCAGTTCGGTTTTCAATGATCGACGTGGTTGGGTTCTGTTAAAAGGGTCACGACAGACAGGAAATGGTCGCTAACTTTCGTTACAGTTTAATAAAGGAAGCGTTCATTTTTGTTAAGGCTTAAAGTCCCGCAATAAGGCCACAGTCATTAATCATTATCAGCTCCACAGTATATTTATGTGGATGGCATAAGAATATTGGACACCCTCTCTCTCTCTCTCTCCTCTCTCTCTCTCTCCTCTCTCTTCCTCTCTCTCTCTCTCTCTCTCTCTCTCTCCTCTCTCCTCCTCTCTCTCCTCTCTCTCTCTCCTCTCTCTCTCCTCTCCCTCTCTCTCTCTCTCTCTCTCTCTCTCTCCTCCTCTCCCCTTCCTCTCCCTCTCTCTCTCTC